>NC_133486.1:13497185-13609241 GCF_025370935.1 Choristoneura fumiferana | reverse complement strand
ACAACCGCAGGCTTAGAGTCATGAAATTTGGTATGTAGGTAGTTGGACGTCTGGATAAAACATAGACGACGTTTTGACCCGAGATTCCCCACGGATACCTAGGGATAAATTCTTGAAATAAACAACCGCTGTGCTTTGAGCCATGAAATTTAGTATGTAGGTAGCTGGACCTTTGGAAATAACACATAGGCTACTTTTATTCCGATATTCCCACGGGATAGGGATAAAATCTCGAAATAACAACCGCTGGCTTATAGGCATGAAATTTGGTATGTAGTTAGCCGGACGTCTGGAATAACACATACGCTACTTTTTAACCCGATATTTCCACGGGATAGTTTTGTAACTAAGGGACCCCATACATCCGTGTATTATTATTATTATTATTTTGTATTTTTTTCTTAATTGTATACTTACTGTAGTTTTTAGTATTTTATTTGTAATTATTTTATTTTGGAAAAAATGACTTTCTGCCAAGCTTCTTGCGGCGCATTCTTCTTGGCAATGATGTTCTTTCCGAAAGCGCTGGTATTTTAAAAAACTGACGTGTAAAATTGCCCATGCCGCCTATTTACTGAATAATGATTTGAATTTGAATTTGGATAGGGAAAAATCTTTGAAATTTTAGCACTAGGTTAGAGTCTTGAATTTTGTACAGTTATTCACACACAACCTCAATGAAGACCACGATATAAAATTTTGGAAATTTCCAGGGGAATTTTGTAAAATCCCGAAAATTTCAATTGCAACTACCAGACTCGATAGTAGTTTACGCGTGCGAAGCCGCGGGTAAAAGCTAGTATTTTAAATAATTTAATCATCATCTAAAAAAGTTATATTCCTTCCATTAGGTCATTAGCAGAGCTAGTGCCTGGCCTAAGTTCACGTTTTTGTGGCATGGCGTGTCAACAGACAATTTAATTTCAACATAATTCAACAAAACAAAGTGATAGTTAAATACAACTACAACAACAAATTTCAACACAAACAATTAAGTTCAATCAAGCCAATTACAACAATCAAATGTATTCATGTACACTGCACGCCAGTGTACTTTAGGTTCTCTAAATCAAAGGACTGGACGCAGTCGTTGCGGAACACTCACAGTCATTTGATTACCAATCACGCGATCGACACGTCACTCTTCGCCGCCGCGCAACCACGCCGCCGCCCCCTCCCAGCGAATACCTAAAAAAAAAAAGGCTTCTAAAAGGCAAAGAACATTTGTTCAAGATTTTGCCGCATCTGTAATCGATTCTACTTTCGATTCTTAG
Organism: Choristoneura fumiferana; assembly: GCF_025370935.1. Classification (NCBI taxonomy): domain Eukaryota; kingdom Metazoa; phylum Arthropoda; class Insecta; order Lepidoptera; family Tortricidae; genus Choristoneura; species Choristoneura fumiferana. The sequence continues at coordinate 13,607,967 of NC_133486.1, read as the reverse complement.
CAAACTTCTTTCTGGTTTTCAGTTAAGTATTTAATTAACACCTTGTATAGTTCCAACCATAGGCATGCATTGGGTCAATCCCAGGGTAGGCTGCGCCTTGAGCTGCCAACCGTGCTAAGGGTGTGTTCCCACTAAGTTCTATTGACAGTATTAGAATAGAGTTCTAAAATAGTACTGTCAATAGAACTAGTGGGAACACACCGTGCTTAGGGGGGCTGGCGGCAATCTGTTGCGGCGCAATCTAGTTTTGTTATATAATGAGAAGGAGGCAAACGAGCAAGCGGCTCATCTGATGGGAAATGATCACCACTGCCCTTGAGTGCCAACTACTTAGGGAGACATTACCCTAAAATTGACCAAATGCACACCAATGTACCCTGCAGTGGGTGTCCCACAGACTTCCTCTCTGAATGTGAGGGCTTGGACCTTGTGAAAACATCATGTAATTAATTGACTCAGGCATTACTTTGTTGAGGACCATCCATGATCCTTTGCGGTCGTTGCATAGCAAGGTAAAAGAGGTTAGAAGTTAATCGTATATTGCTTCATTTATTTTAAAATCACAAGATCGTTTTGTAACTTGCGCCCTTCGAACAACTCGGACGTCAGTAACAAAGTTCGCGACATCTTTGAATTAATTCCTGTCCTACATTCTGTTCGCTCCAAATAAAACTGGCTGAGTGAAATACGGAGTTTAACTTCCGAACTAACTAAAGATTACTACGAATTTCAGAGACGTTTAGAGTCTGTGAATGAACTTAGTGACTCGGCGACTTGTGATGTTTTTGTAAGCACACATTGTAATTAGTTGTGATAATTGTTTGATTTGAATCGTTACTTTTGGCCGAAAAGTTCTCGAAAAGAGACCGCGGATCGGCAAACACAGCGTAGGAAGTCCACCTATGGACCGATGACATGGTTAAAGCCACCAGTTTACGATGGATGTAGGCTGCTTCTAACCGAACTGGAGGTCTAAGGGGGTAGGCCTTTGTCCAACAGTAGACCGCATGCTGATGACGATGATAATGATGATGATGTTGATGATCAAGGAGCGGAATTATCATAGGAAAAATCAAATGTCACGAAGGATTGACCATTGTGTTTTATCGACTATTCCAGTTATTGATTTTTCGAATGTTACTGACTTATAGCATTATTCAGTAACATTAACCTTCTTTGATAAGCCACTAGCATATCTTTATTAAAATAAATTACGTCACGTCACATTTGACATTTGATGTCGCTTGAGTTTTCATAAGTATTATTTTATTAGGTTCCCAAGGGTTCCCGTGTTAACCAAAATGTTAATCGTAAATGAAAAACGATTAACAAATGGATAAAGTAATATCCTACTCTTAATTTTAAATTATTCTCTTACTTCTCTTAGTTTAATTGGTGACAATGTAGAGAAACAATGACAATTCTTTGTTACTACAGACAAGATGAAGAAAATATAATAAATTAGTACAGATAGTACAGATATATAGATTTCGATTCTGTTATTTTAAATGAAGGTTAGTCTATCGTCAGTTACACTGATTAACATTTCCATTTCGGTTTTGTTTAAATTGTAACAAACACACATGTCTATTTTTTTTGGTAGCCTATAGTGTCACACTGCAGGAGAAAGGCCTCCCCCATTACAAGTAAACATCGACAGTCGATAAAACACAATGCTCAATCCCTCTTGACATTTATTTCTGCTATGAAAATTCCGCTCCTTGTTGATGATGATAATCTAAAAGACCTTGTCCCAGTGCAATTTCTGCATCGACCCAGTTCAACTTGTATAATGAGAGCAATTATACAACACATCGAAACTTTCATGGCGTCTAGCGGCGCAATAAACTACGTTAACTATATCGTTGTTCAATGGCACAGAAACAAAACCATAGGGCATTAAGTATTTGTCTTTACGCCTTGCCAACAAACTAGCGCTGTGTCTAATTCAGCAAAAAGTTGAAGACTGCGCACCGAAGGCGTTACAATTGTAAACAGACTGGGTCTTGGCACAGCACACAGTCTCAGAGCAGTAAATTAGATAAATAATAAATAGAAGAATCTTTTTACAGATCGACACTACTTTTAAAGTACTAGCTCGTAACTATTTATTTGTTGTTTGCTTGCAATTTAATCTATTTCTATTTGTTAATTTTATTTACTTGTGTATAAGTTTAGTATATTTGTGTATCATTCCGAGTCACAGACGGTTCTGACAGAAAATCAGCGCTGCAGGCGTCTAACGCCTCAGCATAATGCTGAGTCAGCGGCCGTTTCACTTTTTCATGTTTGTTTTTTTTGTTTTCATTTATTTTTGTTGCTTATTCTTATTTTAAATTTTGTTATAAATGTCTACTTTCTTTAAGTAAACTTTTTTGAAACTTTGTTTAAGGTTGTTTTTTTTAATTAATGATGAAAATGTGTTTAAAATTAGAAAGACATTGTCATTATTTTTAACATGAGGAACATACATATTCACTAATGGCTTGACAGCCAGAGACACTTGAGATTTCTTTAAATAGGTTACAAATGCACATGTGGGTGCAACACACGCACAAATATGGTTGCAAAATTATGACAGCCGCTCTGGGTGAAAGTCACGCCAAGTGGACGCCTGTTGCGCTTTTAGCCCTGAATACAATATACATAAGAATCCGTAACAAAGCGTTTTCGCTTGTCCTTTATTATCCGGACAGTTAAGGAGTGGAATGCTCTGCCGGCTTATGTGTTCCCTGATCACTACATAGCCGTCTTCAAATCTAGGCTGAAAGGGCATTTACATATTAGACAAGCGTGTTCCATCTCAGTCCACGTCTTCGCTTACCATCAGGCGAGATTCTGGTCAAACACAAGCCTAATTCTGTGTAAAAAAGTACGAAGATTTTACAGCCCAATTGTCGTACTGTCAACAATCTGTCCACCTCCTGCCCTCGGCTTCCGATCCATTTCCGAAACAAACGAGCGACACCCGGGCACAAACAGAGGCTCATTAGCTTTGCCTTGTTTATTTTTATTCCTCGCCTCGGTGTTGCCAGCGGTAATAAATACGGCTTTGTTATAGAGTCGCGACCCGATGAGGACCTTTTCAAAGACTTTACTGAAGAAGCTTCGTTTTACTACGAATTGTACGAACTGCGATGGGAAACCTTGAAATACGTTCAAAGACTTAGGTGGTTCAAAGAGAAACAGAGACAGAAACTGAAGACTAGAGTTTACCCGCGGCTCGCGCTTTAGTTTCGAGATTTTACTAAATCCTCATAGGATTCATATAACTTATTTGTTGGTTTTCGATTTTCGACGTTTCATTTAAAATACCATCGTCATCATTATGAGCCGTAGAACGTCCGCTGTTGGCATAGATATAGCAAATGGAACTAATTTCATGGCTCTAAATCCAGTAGTTAAAATTTCGAGATTTTATCCCAACTTCGTGATAAAACTGGAATAAATAGTAGCCTATGCGTTATTCTGGATTATCAGATTATCTACATACCAAATTCTAAATCTGAAAATTAAAAATCTAAATGTGTTTATAGGTTTTAGTGTGACGCAGTAATAACATGACACACACATATATGCAGATACTCAAAAACTTTCGCACACACACACACACACAAACATCACGCCTGTATTCCCAAATGTGGTAGGCAGAGCACACAAAACGTTACCGCTTCGGAGTCACCTTTAGCAATTTTAGGTTTAAAGTTGGACAAAAACGGTACAATAGTGACCGGTTGCTAGCCTGTCGCCTACGGTACCTTAACCTATATCCTTTGTCGCCTCTTACGACATCCACGGAAGAAATGGAGAGGTGTAATTCTAACCCGACACCACACAAACTTTCGTATTTATTAATCAAATGTCCCATGATATTTATTTATTTATTTATTAGTAGTGCATTCCATTAACTCAAACTATAAAAGACAGTTGCGATGTCTGAGGGTTTGCATCTTAATAATTAACACGTTGTTTTTAGTCAAACATAGTCTTAAGCATTTCATTACATATAAATAGGAACTGTAAATATATCTTCCGTTGAATTTAGGTCAAACTTTGGCATACATTAAACTTATCCAATGCTAATAACAATACCCGAGGCCGTGGCCGGAAAACTTAGATACAAACAACTTAAACCAAATGATATTCCACGCAAACTTCTGATTCATTTGATTTGATCCGAAACCCAGAGATATGGGCTTAAAGCAATTTTTGCAAACCGAGTAAAATTATCTGAATAGCTTTAGATTACTGGGCTACCAAACTAGTTGTGAAATGATGGATTATACTAGGCCCGCAATGTATTGTTACTTGGTTGATTTTAACGAGAATACCCCGCTTGATATCGGCTTAAAGCAATTTTTGCAAACCGAGTAAAACTACTTGAATAGCTTTAGAATGCGAGACTATTGAACTTGGTATAAAGTTAAGACCCGCAATGTATTGCTACTATGATGATTTTGACGTGAAACATCGCTTTGACTCTTCAATATTTCATTCGATCCGAAGGGTTTTTAGCTAAGCCTTTACGCGGTATTATAGGGAAGAGAGTCCTTTGACTCAAAGGCTTGAGTCGAGCTTATGGTTGTATAATGTAAAATGCACCGCTATCCTTTTAGCCGATATTTGAAGCGATTTTTATTCAGTTTAAAATATAACAGCGAGGAATAGAATAATAAACTAACATTGCTTGCTCAACTAACATTAAAAGTTGAGCACTATTCACAAAACACTTATATTATACGAGTAGCCTTTAGCTTAGCTTTGCTTTCATGTATTTATAGCGTGCCACCACATGGCACAGGCCTTGTCTCAGAATAATCTATCTATATAAATAAAAATGAATCATAAAATGTGTTGCTAAGCGCAAAACACGGGAAAGACTGGTCCGATTTCGCTAATTCTTTTTTTGTTGTGTTCGTTACTGTCAGGAGAAGGTTATACAGAAAAAATACAACGGGGGCGAAGCCGCGGGCAACAGCTAGTAATAATAATAATAATTCATTTATTTATCAGATTACATAATTGATCCAGCTTTGTTAGCACCGTTATTAAAATAATAAAATACTTATTGACTATGTTAGTTATACATAAAGAATAAGAGAGCTTGGATCGTAATTACCTCGCGGGCGCAGTGCGCATCAAGAACTTCAAATACACCATTGAATTCTTTGCAGGTGAATGCAGGTTTCGTCAAATATTCAAAAAAATTCAAGTATTCAAAATAATTATTGCATAGTTTTTACATAGATATTAATCCCACTAATATTTATTTGTTACTTCATCACGTCTAAACCGCTGAACCTATATAGATGAAATTCTGTATAAAGATAGTTTAAGTCTCGGGGACGGGTTTTATCCCGAAAAATTGCATAGTTCCGCACGGAGTAATGATAAACAAATTCTGGCGGGCGGAGTTGCGGGCAACGGCTAGTTAGAAATTTAGTTATTCCTGCTTGCCTCGTTTGATGTCTTTCACCGATAATCTCATAGTAAATTTAAAAATGTGTTTCGCATAAATTCTGAAAAAGTTCGAGTCCAGGCTGCAAGCGGGCTCTAGCTAAACTCTCAAATAAAAAAAACCATCGAAGTTCGAATAATCAAACACACGGAGTAAACATACGTAAAAAACCGACAACTGAGAATCATCTTTTTTGAAGTAAATTCAGAACAAGAAACCAACAAACAATCGAAAGAAACCTCCGTAAAACGACTTGTATTACGTATTCTGTGATAAAACTCAGCTAAAGAAACTCAAGAGCAAATTGCACCCCACTGTACCAAGTCAAACAGTTAGAGCAAACAGCGTACAGTCAAGCGGATAATTCAGTGTTTTTAAAAACGATGCAATCATGGCATAGCAGCCGCAAATCCGCAGGGCATTAGCGCCTGCATTAACAGGCTAGCATAAGTACAGACGAAGATGCATTTATTTCAGAGCTCTGACCTTATAAAAAACGATTCATAGAGCTATTAATAAAATATAGAACTTAGATTTAATAATAGTTGAATTGGGTAGTTTCTTGGGAAAAAAATATCTCTGTTGTATAAAATTCTCGCTTCAAAAATGTTTGTGACCAAACTCCTTCGAAACGGCTTGACCGTTTTTTATGTTTTTTTTGTGTATATTCGGTAGGTCAGAGAATAGGATGTAAACTTTTTTTCACACTTCTATGCGGATGGAGTCGCGGGCAAAAGCTAGTTATTCTATAATTTAGTCCGCTAATAAGATAATCAAAAAATATTGAACACGTAAGTTTCTTTTGTCAATCAAAGTTTATTAAGATTGGTTTTTTGGAATTATTTTTGGGTTTTTTATTATCCCGTAAAACCTAAATTGAAACGAAAAGTTTATTACTTAAAAAAATAAATTAAAAATTTAATTTTTTTTTTTCAATTTAGGTTTTACGGGATGACCGTAAAAGTGAAAATTTGGAATTGAAACAAAAAATACAAAAAGATTCAAAAAAAACAATCTTAATTTGATTGCTCAATAACGATATCTCTTGTCCGGGTGAGCGGTTAGTTCCATTCAATTCCCAGTGCTGGTCTTATTTTTCTGGTGTTTCTGTGCATCTATATTTCAGTTTGTATTTTCAATCAAAGTTCATGTTATTTTTTAGAAACAAAGGCTCAAAAATTTCAAAAATCATATTTTACTTTTTATTTCTTTTTTTTTTATTTAATTTAATAATACTTTTTCCTCTGGTAGTTCTGGTTTCCTTTCCACTTGTAATAATTGTTTGTTTTTACTTTGCGTGCCAATCTTTTTTTTTTTCTTATTCGATTGGATGGCAAACGAGCAAGTGGGTCTCCTGATGGTAAGAGATCACCACTGCCCATAAACATCTGCAACACCAGGGGTATTGCAGGGGTATCTACCTGCTATGTAAGCCATTCAAGCTAGCCTGAGTCATCGGGGGCAGGCTGAAAACCAGCGCTGGCAGCTTCTGAGCAAGCGCAGCATAAGCTGAGCCTCTTCCTTTTGCCCTACAGTGCAAGGGACCGGCAAACACATTCTATATTAGTTTATTGTTTATTTGTATTCTGTGTACCTATCCGGTATTGTTCATGTTGGCAAATAAATCAATCTTCTTCTACTTCTTCAAACAAAAAATTACAAATACGAAATTCAAAAGAAGCCTGTGACGCCACGCGACACTTTTTATTATTTTTATAATTTTTTGTTTAACTGACAAAAGAAAAAACACGTTACAAACAGTTACAATGCCACAGACAGACAGTCAGACATTGGCATCAAACATGTAACACCCCTCTTTTTGCGTTGGGGGTAAAATAAAACAGATACAGCGTGCTAGTCGCCCTAGACGGTTCACTCTTCTCCTGGAAACAATTTGTGGGAGCAAACAAATGTCTTTAAGAAATTACCTTGCGCTCGGTAAAAACGTCTCTTAATGCAGTTTACAAATATTTATAGGTATGTTGCGGGCAGTAAATGAACTACAACCTTTTGTCTTGCTTCTTCGTTATTACACGTGCAAAATGCGTCTGTAAAAATTTGTGTTCATGCAGAAAACCCAATATAAATTCTTAGTGGTGAATATGTACTTGTAGTCAGCGCGCCTTTGGCAATTTTACTCCGTCCGTCCGTCTGTCACAAGACCGTATCTATTGAAGCATAATAACTAGGTAGGTTATATATACAAGGTGTTAATTAAATAACTGAAAACCTCAGACACCCCAAAAATATTTTTTCTCGTTTTAAGTTAATTGATTGCATTTATTTTCAAATACTATTTCATTTCTAACTCTACACTCATAATTTGTATTTCTCAGTTGTGCTTCGACGTTTTTAGAAGAAAATCGGGCTGACATTAAAACGGCCAGTATTAAATTATCTTAATAGTATGAAACCTCGCTAAAGCATTTAGTTGGCGCATGTTGCATTCGTAACTTTTAGACTAGGCACATTAAAAAAGGGGCTTAAAGCCACAAACACAATCTGATTTAAAACAAAGTGTAATCGATTCTACTCTCGATTCTTAGCAAACTACTTTCTGGTTTTCAGTTATTTAATTAACACCTTGTATATGTTTGGGTAGCCACTATGTATGACAAAAAATAATAACAACAATACAACAAGAGGCTTTGTATTCTTTCTTTCTTTATCGGTTTAAGTTAAAATCTCAATAAATAATGCAAACTAGCTATTACCTTCGTTTTTGTCTGTGAAAATTCATTTATCATGCGCCACCTTACATACCTATGTTCTAGTAAGTAATTTACATTATTTTGTACAATTAGTAGTTTACATTACATATAAAAGAACTAACCTAAGATAGCTTAACTAACTATAACAATGAAAATTATAAGAAGAATACCCCGTTGTTCTTCCCCTATGTTCTTCTCAGGATCTCTAATTATCTTTAGACAAATTTCATCTCGATTGGTGGAGTATTTTAGACGTGCAGCGTAACAAAAACACATAAAATACAGTCGTTTTTACATTTATAATATTAGTCAAGAAGTAAGGATTATATTCGCAATTGTTTTATCAAGCCTTTCCAGTACAACGATTCTGTAAGGAAATGAGGGTGCTGATAAACTTACGTCTGCTTTTCGGCGAAAGAAAATTATCTGTAAAATACAAACGAATTTATTTTGAGAACATAACTCAAAAACACATGTCCGTAGTTGTTAATTACATCAGTTGCTTTGGGCTAAAGTTAGTAAAATATTACATAATAATTATCAAATAAGGATATTCCATTTTCGAAATTTGTTTTCTTGTTTACCGAAAGTTTCCCCGTTAGAAATTTATAATACTAAAGAGGCCGTATTGTCTAACGTGTGAACGCTCGCGATTGGGTTCACCGTTTCCTTCTACCCTAAGAGCGTTTATACCTGCTGAGCTGGCAACGATGCATTTTTGTTAGTTTTTCTGGATTATTTCATAAAAATGTAATGACATATTAAATATAATGACCCGGATAACTCACGTCTTAAATCGAGTTTAGCTCGACATGTTTCGGGCTAATCCGTAGCCCTTCGTCTTCGGAGCAACGCGACTCAGCGGCTGCTGCAACACGCGCACTGACGTGACGGGACGTGAGTTATCCGGGTCATTATATTTAATATGAGTGAGTCTCACGGTAGTTTCATGTTCAAAATGTAATGACAATTAAAAATGTGGTCTGATAGAACTGTTCTTAATATATAAGTTAATGTGTCAACTCCAATAAGAGTAGACTCATTAACTTATATATTAAGAAGAGTTCTATCAGACCACATTTTTAATTTTCATTTATTTTTTATGGAATAATCGAGAAAAACTAACAAAAATGCAACGTTGCCAGCTCGTCATGACAGAAAAAAGTCGTGAAAACTATTGCTATTCCGATTACGTTAGAAAATAAGGACGCTGCTCGGATTAGTGTAGTGATAAAGCACGCGTCACGGAATGTTAAGGAAGGAGGTTCGATTTCCATCTACGGTTATACTCTCTGATATTTCTTAGTGTTATGGTATAAATTTGAAAAAATATTAATCTATGGTTGTAATAAAAACATTGTTATTACTCGTGAACTCAAAAACATACATACCTTTACCTAATATATTTTACGTATTCAGCCAACTAGCTCGCCATTTTTCTCGTCGCTAACTTTCTACTCAAAAACTATCCGGCAAAAAAGCCTTTGCAAAAGTTTCCTTCGGTTGCCAATATTAATTCTTTGAGAGAAAAACTGGAAAGCGATCCGAAGACGGTACCGGATTCGAAAACCAATAGGCGATATCGGTTCTCAATAATTTCACAAATATTAATATAAAGTCCAGCAAGTTCTATTAAAAATTGGCGGATGTAATCCACTATTATACAAAATTTGGTTGAACAATTGAGAAGTTGCTGTATACGTCACGATATACTTATGTGGTGCAGCATATATACATATATATATATATATATATCGATAATAACCGTGGTAGCACAAAATGGACAATCATTGAACAAGACAAGTGTTTAGCAAACATCAGTCCATTATAAAATTGTTATTTTAGATTTGTGCGAGTAAAAGCTGTAAGTATTTACGTTTCTACTGTCTGTTTATTTGTTTTGGTCAAATCTTGTAAGCTAAATTTGACCAACTTCCAGCAGTCTGATTGACTTTAAATTATAGGTAGCATGGTGTACGGTTGTGTCACTCTGAAGATGAGCTCTAGTTGAGTTCGAAAAGCGTCAGTGTAGTGTGGTGGTGGTGATAGATGGATTTGTGTGATTTGTGTGTGTTCTTACAGTGTGGAGGTGGAGGAACTGCATGAACACGCATATTTTGCATAAGCTTAGCTATCGTAAGGTCGCGGGTGAGCAAGGAAATTATTTTAGTTCATTGAAAATAATGTCTGGCCTTTGTCTCGTACGACAAATACCGCTCGCACATTGTGTGTACTTTACAAATTCCCTGGGCAAGAAGGTAAGTTTTTTGTGAGTACTTTCCTTTTATCATAACTATCTCTATATATTTAATACTGACGCCTTATATATAATAAAATATCCATAACAGTATTTGATGTGATCACAGTTTTTTTTATAATTATGTAGGTTTTGTTTGTATTATTAGCTATGGGGGAAGAATATGTACAGCAGTGGACGTCCAATGGCTGATATGACGATGATGATGATGATTATACTGATAGCTACATAGGTGTTTATGCTTTCATCACCCCAAGCGCACAACTATACAGCGTAATACATAAATATTTCTTACGGCCCGGAATGCTGTAATCTAAATTTCTATATCTATGTTCCAAATGTATTAATCATCCACAACACATGTTCTCGAGCTTCGTAGTCCCGCATATAATATTAGCATCTACCCTACGATTGTCAAATGTCAAATTAACAGATATCATTAATCATCGTACTCAATCGCTGACATTGCGCGCTACATCACTACACGGCGCGCAACGAGTCATGCAACGCCGCAACACGTTGCAACGTCTTTAGGGAAATCATGTCAGTGTGCGGGCATGTTCAAATGCTGTTATACAGGTTATGAGATTCCGTCGGTTTACCGTCTTGGGAGATGATCAAAGACATTATTAATGCCTAAGGGTGGGTTTTTTGTGCTTTTTTATATGTAATAGAATTTTATAGCGCATTGGTTTACTGTAGTGCTGTTATTTTTTATTGATAAATCATTTTCACACACACAAACACACATTTCACGGCCTATATATACGTCCCACTGCTGGGCACAGGTCTCCTTTTAGAATAAGAGGGCTTCAGCCGTAGTTCCCACGCAGTCTTAGTGCAGATTGGGAACTGCACACACACTGAATTGCAGTAGGTTTGTGCAGGTTTTCTCTTGATGTTTTCCATTACCGTAAAGCCCGTGATTGTACATGAATTTCGAAAGACTCAGAGGTGAAATTATTAATTAATTTTAAATTAACCTGATCTCGTGGTTACGCTACTCCTTACGTTCAACGGTCATTGGTTTTTAATCAACCTCTTTGTATTTGCTGGATGGAAACGTTAAAAAATATTACATTGCCAATGACAAATCTGAGTACTTTAATTTAAAGAACTTGTCATATAGAATAGACTATATAGCGTTTGAGAAAGATGAGTATACAAGGTGTTAATTAAGTAACTGAAAACTTCAGACACCCTAACATATTTTTCATTTTAAGTTAGTTGATTGCATTTATTTTTGAACATCTTGTTGCAGTCGTAACTTTTAGGCTGGGCACAATAAAAAAGGGATTTAAAAACACAAACTAATTTAAATCATAGTGTAATCGATTCTACTCTCAATTCTGAGCAAACTACTTTCTAGTTTTCAGCTATTTAATTAATTCCTTGTATATGATTGATCATTTTTACTTATTAAGATTAGGTAACTAAATTTAATGAATTAAAGTTTAATTCTTTGCTTTGCAGCTAGTGCAATAAATTTGCCTAGAAATGCTGCGTCAGAAACTATTTTTTTTTTCACCACTTAAGAGTAACTCTCCGCGAAAAATATCTACTTACCTCGTTGAGTTTCTAGCCGGATTCTTCTCATCAGAGGTTTTTCCGAACCGGTGATAGTTTTTGGTGTGCATTCATAAGTGGTTCAGTCCAAATTGAATAAAGATAATTTGACTTTGACTCACTCTCCGGGTTCCATCAAAAATGTTTACCCTACGTTACACTACTTTCACTACTATATTTATATTATAATTTTTTGTTCGCTAAGTGGCTTTTCAATCCGCCCAACCCTGCAAGCTCCACTACCCAAAGAACATGGGGCCCAGAGACCCTAGAACCCTCATTTATGAGGAAAAACTTGCAAGTCACCGCGCCAATGACCCGGAAATTTGAGCCGTGTCTGGCAAACGAAGAGTCACTAGTTAAGTACCTTTTCCCTTTAAGCTTTTCTAGAATCATAATCAAAACGTTTAAAATTCTGTAAGTTGGCCACAATGGGCTCTTTTACATGCACTTTTTCATACTACCAGCGCTTTCTGCCAAAAAGAATGCGCTGCAATAAACTCGACAGAAATTCATTCACTCGGTGCTTCAAATTACGAAAACTTTACAAATTATGACCATCTTTAGTTCTCTTTCTAACAAGCTTATACCAGGTAGGACCTTTAATAGGAAAGCTAACACTATAAGAGCGAAAAATTGTGAGTACGTCTTTTACTCCTTCACTCCAAAACGGCTGGGTGGATTTTTATGAAATAGCACATAGGCTAGTTTTTATCCCGACATCTGCACGCAATCAGGATAAAATCTCTCAATCTCAACCGATAGTGAAAACCACGAATTTTTGAGAATACCCACTAGAATTTGACAAAAGTTCAAAATAATATTATCATCATAGTCATCATCAGCCGGAAGACGCCCACGATTTTCCCTTAGTCGCCTTCTACGACAGCCAACGGGATGAGATGGGGGAACTCTTTTTGTCCGGAAACCCCACAGAATAACATTATATATATAATACAAAAGTTTCATGTATATGTCCTAATGGAATACGCGCGCAAAGCCGCGGTTAAAATTTAATCCCACTAATATCATAAATGGAAAAGTTTGTAAGTCTGTTAGTTTGTTACTTCATCACGTCTAAACCTTTAAACTGATTTAGACGAAATTCGGTATACAGATAATTAGAGTCCCCGGGAAGGACATAGGATAGTTTTTATTCAGGAAAATTTCATAGTTCCCGCGGGATGGCGATAAACGCTACGAAAATGGAGTCGGAACAGGCTAGTCATTAATAAAATTGCAATGGATCAAACATCAGTCAGAATACGCGGACGGAGTCACGGGTAACGGCTAGTAATATTATAAAAAGTGAACACCGGAATAATATCATAACTCAATATACGTAACATTATCTTTCTAGCGGTCGCTAGCGATCCCTTAACGCGTGAAGGCTTTGCATGGTAATTAATATTGTTACGTCGTAAAGCATTTAACGTCATCGGCTATAAGGGGGACCTTAATTGAGGACTCCATTTCTGTTCTAGTCTATGCTGAATATTAATTACCATAGAACTACCGAAATAGACTCCGTAAGTGTCTATACGATGGCACTGAATTTCAGTTGGAAATGTGAGTTTGAGTTTTTGTAAAAAGATATCTCTGCCGGGTCAGATATTAAATTTTGAATGTTTAATATGTATTTAAGTATGTATTAATCTATATAAGTATGTTTATCCGTTGCCTAGTACCAATAGTACAAGCTTTGCTTAGTTTGGGACTATATTCTATTTGTTCTGACATGATTCAAATGACAGATGCCAAACTGACGGAACTAGAGTCCCTCCTACTGTTTACGCAAACTATCGATACTCTTGCATGTACCTAGTGCTAAAAGTGGCAATAGCATTATTTGTTGGTTTAAACGTTACGCTATCGAACTGAAAGTCTTATTAGAATTTTAAAATATAATACGGTATTTGACTATTTTGTATATGTTTTATAATTTTAAACGACACAATGCCTGTTATCGAATAGAAAATCATTTTTTAAGCTACCTTTACAAATAACAAAGTTATAAAGGTTTGAAATTCAAGATTAGACAGAGAAAGACATACTGGCATGTGACGTCACACGCCAGTACCGCCATACTTGCTGCGTAGAGAAAAGCGTTTGACAAAAAGACAGGTATATAGATTTTTCAAAAAATCACTATAAATCCAATTTTCAACCGATTTAAATTATCTCTTCGCTAAACACTATCTGTTTATCTATATTTTCATAATAATATTAAGATATGGCAAAATCAGGAGTTGTCAAATACAGTATTTACTCAACACTTGGAGTGTAACGTTCCGACTCTGACGAACAATCTTGCAAATTAATAATAAGTTCGTTTATTTTACCGCTGTTATTTTTACCGATAACCCTCACATCTAGCAATTGCGGCGTATTGAAACAACATTGTAAGAGCGTTCATTAAACAAAGTAAGTTAATATAATACAGTGCCTACGCAGTAACTTAACAATTTGTTAGCAAATTTGAGTTCAAATATTCGAACAATCAGCAGTTTTAATGTGATTTCATTTTTTCAAGCATTAATCTCTGTTGGAAAAAATAAAAAATTTGTTACCGTCTCACAAAGTTACATAATCATCATGTGTCATTTGAATCATCTTAGAACAAATAGAGTATATGTCAATTGACAAGATTTCATATTTCTAAAACTATAATTTGATTCGTTCTCTGTATTCTGTTTGGAAAGAGAAAAACGCTGATATTTTTAAAATTTCGCTACAACTATTAATTAATTTATTACAATTTTTTTAAGATGCGCTTATTCTAAATGGGCATAACTCCAAAACTACGACACAATAGATCCGTTACTTTTGTCTAGTCTCTTAAAAAAAAGATCACGTAAATCTGACGTAGACGTTGCATAGAGACAATATCAAAATTATTATGACAGCTCCTTTTTCTGGTGATAAAGGCAAAGGAAACATATTTATTCTGTTGTAGTGTTGGCAAATTCAGACATATTTTTTAAATTTTTTGTATTTTTTTTAATATGGAGAAATCAATTATAATAAATATTTTCCCATGTTCAGGAGGCAAAACTCTTTCGATTCCTGTAGTAATTAACAGATGTTAAAAAAATTAAATCTTGTCAATTGGTGTCAAGTGTCCCATGATATTTATTTTATTTTATTTTACAACTGTATTTCAAAAATGCATCACCTTTACCAGCTTGCAATATATCACTTCTTGAATAAGACACGAAACAAATCTATTTTTTTTGATATGCTTTACGCATACCTTTCGTGGAAAGTTACAAGGGGCTCTCTCACTTCGGGAAGCATACCCACAAACACCACATCGGCGTTTGTCGACTCTGCCGTTATGGGAGACCCATGGGATCGCGGACATTCAACCATGACGCTCCACGAAACATCTAACCTAACCTAAGTTGTTCGTTTAGATGCATAAGTATAGAAGTTTTTAGTTTTTAGATGTTTTAGTGACAGCTCACTCTAGAAGATGCAGTTATGCACAAAGTGGGCTGACCTGGAGGAGGTCGCACCAATTTGATGCATACGGACGGTGCAGGACCGGTGATCATGGCGTTTCAGTAGGACACAGTTATAGGCTATAGGAATTTATACTAATTTTGAACATGAAACTACCGTAAGACTTACTCATATTAAATGATATGATTTCATATGATTTTGCAGGTGGTAGGACCTTGTGCTAGTTCCGCCCGGATTGCTACCACCATCTTGCTCGCTAATCCTGCCGTGAAGCAGCAGTGCTTGCACTGTTGTGTTTCGGCGTGGAGAGTAAGACAGCCGGTGAAATTACTGGCACCTGAGGTATTCCATCTTAGGCCTCTAGGTTGGCAACGCATCTGCAATACCCCTGGCGTTGTAGATGTTTAGGGGCGGTGGTGATCTCTTACCATCAGGAGACCCACTTGCTCGTTTGCCATCCAATCGAATATAAAAAAAAGATATATATATATATATATATATATATATCCTATTGAGTAGTCGCGCGAGCAGAGCGGTGGCGCGCAGTATGCGTGTTGCGGCAGCCGCAGTGTCGCGTTGCTCCTAAGATGAAGGGCAATGGATTATCCCGGAACATATCGAGCTAAACTCGATTTAAGACGTGAGTTATCAGGTACAATATCATTTAATTTATACCAAATGCTGAATTTGTGAAATATTTGGATTCCGCATGAGTTATGTGAAAAAATCGTAATATCATAAAAATAATAGCACAAAGTGATTATAACTTGCCGTGTTGAACCGAAATTTTACTTGTTTACGTTGAAGTTTCTTCTGAACACGCAGTTTCTATCTAATGATACGTCTGTGGCAGATATAGTTTCCGACCCAAAATTACTGTTGTAGAATTCATTGACGATGTATTGTTCAACAAAATTGTTTCACATTCTCTATTGTCAATAAGCCACCTGAAATTAACAGATAAGTTACAAGAGAATGAGTTATAGAGAGGATAACTGATCCTTTACAGAGATCTCTGCCAGTTAACCTTTGAACGATTAAAAGGACATCAGAAACAAGATTAAACACTACGATAAAAAGATAAAAGGATCGAAATTTATTTGGTTGAGTTCAAAACGCGTCACGTGGAGTGGACGTCGAGCAGCTACATGAACACGCATTTGTTGCATAAAAACCATAATTCGCACAAAGCGTTTTATACGAATAGCGGACAGCTAAAGAGTGAAATGTTCTTCCAGCTTCTGTGTTCCCTAATTGCTCCAATGTGACCGTCTTCAAATCTAGGGTGAATAGGCATTTATTGGGCAAGCGTGCTCCATCTTGGTCCACATGTTCGCCTACCATCAGGGGAGATTGTAGTGAGACGCAAGCCTATTTCTGAGTATAATATAACATTTCTCAAACATGACATGAAATATTGACGTTATGTTACAAATAATAGGCTGAGAAGTATCGCGCTGCAGGCGCTGTGGCTCGCCTGCCCGCGCGCGGTCACTCTAGCGGCCTGCAAAGAGATTTCATACAACCTTGCAGGCCGCTCGCCGGCAATGCGACCGTCTTTTGTTTCAACGCGCGCTCTGCGACACGCACGCGGCCCACGCCCGCAGCCGCCCGCCGCCAGCAGCCAGCGCGACACGCGCGTACACAACAGGGCGACCAGACTAGCGTCCCGCCAGCTTTATTTCTTGCTTTCTTTATTTTATTTTATGTAATGTTTGAGAAAAGCACTATACAAGCCTCGGCCGGAACCTGGGGTAGCGAGGCCGGATAGGGATGCGAGGCCGGCAACCCCAGGTTTCGGCCGAGGCTTGTATAGTGCTTTTCTTAAACATGACATGAAATAAAATAAAATAAAAACAAGAAAGGAAGCTGGCGGGACGCTAGTCTGGTCGCCCTGTTGTGTGGTGCTGTGTGCGGTGGTGCTGGGCGTGGGCCGCGTGCGTGTCGCAGAGCGCGCGTTGAAACAAAAGACGGTCGCATTGCCGGCGAGCGGCCTGCAAGGTTGTATGAAATCTCTTTGCAGGCCGCTAGAGTGACCGCGCGCAGGCAGGCGAGTGACAGCGCCTGCAGCGCGATACTTTTCCCTATTATTTGTAACACAACGTCAATATTTCATGTCATGTTTGAGAAAAATATCTTCTCTTCTACATTGATGGATGAAATCGCAAGTCACGACGTGACCAAAGGAAATAAGTATTAATTTTTATACACATAGATTCATTTAAATGTTACCTATCTACATTTACGTTGGCGTTAATGAATGGTTCATCCAACACGGCACCACCAGGGAAATCTGCCCACCGCCCCCGCGAGCCTGTTTAGTATTCACGCATTAGATTACAACGTGGTGGTTACGGGAATTGAATAACGCCATCCAAAGTCGCAAGGATAGACATTGAGAATGAAGCCTGTGCAGTGGCAAAGATATTAGAGAGTTTTCGAGGTAAAAAAAAAACTTAATTGTAACATCTGGTTGCATGGCGAACGGTTGTGTTGTTCTGAGGATGAACTCTGGTTGTGTTCGAAACGTGTCGTGTGATAGTTACAGTTTAAGTTACAGATTTGTTACATAGATGTAGTTATCGTAAGGTTACGATTGGTCAAAGTAGGTAATTGTTTAGTTCATTAAGGGGCTGTTTCACTACCCATTGATTTTATTTGACGGATAAATGTGATGCTGTCTCCATCTATTCAAACAAAACAAACAGAGATGGCATCACATTTATCAGACAAATAAATTTAATCAATGGATGGTAAAACAGTATATTATTATATTTGGTCCGTTAGTTAGATTTTTACAAAATATTGAACAGATTTTTTTATTTTGTTACTCAAACAATGCCCTAGCTAGTTCATAGGCACCAGTCTCCACCGCATAATTCTTGTATCGAATGTAACAGTAATATGTAAATTTTACCGATTGTATTTACTGAAATTAATAATAATGCTGAAGTAAATAAACGCTTTATTATTATTATTATTATCAGTCAGCTAAATATTAAAATGAAATTAAATCAAGTCGCTCCTTGTGCATTTTTATTTATTTCAATACATTCATGCCGTGTCTATTTGTTTTGTTCGAATAGACGGAGACGGCATCACATTTAACCGTCAGTTAAGACTAATCAATGAATGGTGAAACAGCCCCTAAATAAAATTCAACACTAACACAATCGGGACTTATCACGCTAACGAGCCAAACATTTCGACCACATTACAAAATCGAGATTCGTGATTTTAATTCACGAAAATTTAAAACATTGTATTAAAATGTATACAATGTTGTCTCCTTAAGGGGCTGTTGCACCATCCATTGATTAGTGTTAACCGACGGTTAAATGTGATGCCGTCTCCGTCTATTCGAACAAAACAAATAGAGATGGCATCACACCTAACCGCCAGTTAAGACTAATCAATGAATGGTGAAACAGCCCCTAAATAAAATTCAACACTGCCACAATCGGGACTTATCACGCTAACGAGCCAAACATTTCGACCATATTACAAAATCGTGATTTTCATTCACGAAAATTTAAAACATTCTATTAAAATGTATGCAATGTTGTCTCCTTAAGGGGCTGTTGCACCATCCATTGATAAGTGTTAACCGACGGTTAAATGTGATGCCGTCTCCGTCTATTCGAACAAAACAAATAGAGACGGCATCACACCTAACCGCCAGTTAAGACTAATCAATGGATGGTGAAACAGCCCCTAAATAAAATTCAACACTAACACAATCGGGACTTATCACGCTAACGAGCCAAACATTTCGACCACATTACAAAATCGAGATTCGTGATTTTAATTCACGAAAATTTAAAACATTGTATTAAAATGTATACAATGTTGTCTCCTTAAGGGGCTGTTGCACCATCCATTGATTAGCGTTTAACCGACGGTTAAATGTGATGCCGTCTCTGTCTATTCGAACAAAACAAATAGAGACGGCATCACACCTAACCGCCAGTTAACACTAATCAATGGATGGTGAAACAGCCCCTAAATGGCGTAAAAAAACTAGTGGCGTCTCCCTATCATTGGCAAAAAGGTCGCCTTTATATAGCGAGCAAACATGCAAATGCTCTATAAAACGCAGCGATTTGTCCACATTCGAGGGGCAGTATAACACTTCTTATCTGCGTCCGTTTTTATCCCTAACATTGTGAGAAAGATTTAGGTGTTCCGGACCTCAGAGGCTGGTACAAGCACAAGGTTGGTGCAAGTCACAGGAGGCATAAAAACCGGCCAGCGTACCATTATCTATACAACATTGAACATTAGCAAAAACCGACAAAAAAATCACGTTTGTTGTATGGGAGCCCCCTTAAATAGTTATTTGATTCTGTTTTTAGTATTTGTTGTTATAGCGGCCACAGTAATATATAATCTGTGAAAATTTCAAGTGCCTAACTATTACAACTCAAGAGATAGAGTCCTGTGACAGACGGACGGACAGACAGACATACAGACAGACAGTGGAGTTTCAGTAACTAATAGAGTTCCGTTGGCACCCTATAAACGGTAATAATTATAGTCATAATACCACGCACAGGACTTATCACGCTAACACACACGAGTAATATTTACCTCGACCACTCTACTCGTGACCACGGCCACTGTAATGTTGCCGAAACGTCGAGGTAAATATTACTCGTGTGTGTTAGCGTGATAAGTCCTGTGCGTGATATTTTGACTATGAGTGAAAATCACGAAAGTTTAAGACATTATAGGTAATAATTATATTAAATTATTGCAAATTTCATGCCTTAAAAGTAAGGAACCCTTTTAGGATCATTACAGTATGTTCGTTTGTCTGTAAAACCTTTTTTGTCAGGAGCGCGTGAAGGTGTAATGTAGAAATTAATATGAAATTTAAGACTGTGTTCTTTTCCAGTCGTAAAAAAGTTTGCTTCCTCCGATAGCACTAAATACGTCTTTATTCCTTTTTTTATTTCTTAAGCAAACCTCTATGCAAAGTTTTAGGTTTCTAGGTACAAGGGTTTAGTCGCGATCATGTTGAGCACTTTTGGCGTGGAAATATTACCAACAAACAACCGTTCTCACTTCAGCATTTATAATAGGATAGCATTGTCTTGTAGTTCCCCGTAACATCGTCATTTCGATATACCTACATGTTGCAGAGAAATGGCCAAAACGGAGATTTAAGCAAATATCTAAGGAATATGACTAAATCACGCAGGATATTAAAAAAGCAAATTCATAATTATTATTTGCCTAGAAAAAAATCAGTTATTTGATCGAATCAGGCAAAAAAGGCAACTCGTATTGTAATGTCACCAGATTGGTATAGTGATTTGATAAAATCCCTGAACCACGTCAGTGAGTTGACGAAATCATTTCACTAGACATGTTCAGTGCTGCATTATATACGTTTCAATACTGAGCATAGGTGTTCTCTCAGAATAACAGGGCTTGGGATGCAACTTCGCGAGCCCTGTGCTTTGAACTACCAATTATTTTAGTAAATGGGCTATTTCTTCTGTCTGCTAAATTTTGAACGCCCTACGCTTGTCACCTACACTAGCTATTTCCTGGCAGGCCCTTTATAGATAGCAGCATTTTCTTGATTTACCGTTCCTGCGGAATGTAGAAGATGAGGCCCGTACGAAATCCTCTATTCAATAACGTATATTAAATTGCGTGTAAGCATGTGAAGTTCCATTAAGTATTTAAGAGTTTCAGAAGAAACGACGAAGAAAATAGAAAAAACGGGGTCGGATTGAGCATTAAATATGCAAGGGTAGGGAAACTATTATTGGTGTGTTTAGAAGTTTCTAGTTTATGAGTTGGCGTGTCTGAACAGTTGTTTGCGAATTGAAAAGATTCCCGGTTATTACTAGTAATATACGTTTGTAATGTACTTATAAATATGACAAGTTAAATAGAAGCTTGTAAATCTCGCGATTATTGAGTCTGTAACAATCCGACTAGCCTCTGTCATTTCTTAATGCAATTTTTGGTCAATTTATGTAATACCTTTGCTTTTACATCTTTTTAGGGTTCCGGAGCCAAAATGGCAAAAACGGAACCCTTATAGTTTCGCCATGTCTGTCTGTCTGTCTGTTTGTCCGTCCGTCCGTCCTCGGCTTTGCTCAGGGACTATCAATGCTAGAAAGCTGTAATTTTGCACGGATATATATGTAAACTATTCGTAATGGCTACGGAACCCTATTTCGGGCGTGTCCGACACGCTCTTGGCCGGTTTTTTGTTTCTGCGACATTCTAATCATTATCTGTTTTTATACGTACACGAGATGGACTGACGACATCGCAAAAGTTAAGGGTAACCGGTGGATGCAAATGGCGAGTTGTCGTTCATCGTGGCCATTGACATCTATAGATGTCGATGATTGTGGCATTCAAGGGGGGTTGTATGTACAACAATGGACGTATTGGTTATGATCATGATGGACTAAACTTTCTCATTACATTCTTATCTACCCTGAAAGTAAAGCCGACACTAATTGTACGTCCATGCGATGACGAAGGTAGTTCAGCTAATTACGGCAGCTTGTAATTATGTCTGAAATTTTACAAATTACAGACAAGATGTCTGTCGCAGTTTGCAAATGACTAAACGTTTTTACTACTGTTAAGGAAGGAAGTTGGAGTTATTTTGTATCGTTATCTTTAGGTGGATAAGTAACGTAGATATGTTTGAGAAATATACAAGGAGTTTTTAAATAAAGCTGGAGAATTGTTCTTAAATTCACGATTATACGCGGTATGGCGCTCCCCTATAAGAATGTTCTTCTAAAAAAGATCAAAACTAGTCGGACCCTTCTTAGCTTATAACTGTGAGTTTAACCGTTTAATTTTGTAATTTTATGGTTGGATTAGTTTGACTAAAAACCAATTTCCTAAAAACTACTTTTTGGTTTTACCCAGATGATAATTTAAGGTTCCCTGTTCCCTTTGGTTTACAGACATAAGTGGTAAAATCATTCGTTTCTTTAGCTATGTAATAACTAGCTTTTGCCCGCGGCTTCGCCCGCGTGTAATTCGGTTATCGCGCGCTATTCCCTCGGGTACAGTGCATTTTTCTGGGATATAAAGTAGCCTATGTCATTCTCTGGCCCATGAACTATCTCTATGCCAAAAATCACGTCGATCCGTTGCTCCGTTTCGACGAGAAAGGCGGACAAACATACAAACATACAACCACACACACTTTCGCATTCATATTAGTATGGGTGTGCCATGTCCTCCTGCATACGACATTGCCGCGAGGTTTCATAGCGAATGCACTCGATTTCAGCATGTCCTCTTTGTCAAGAGACGTGAACATCGAACGGCATCGATACTAATTTTTTTTTTTTATTCAATTGGATGGCAAACGAGCAAGTGGGTCTCCTGATGGTAAGAGATCACCACCGCCCATAGACACCTGCAACACCAGGGGGATTGCAGATGCGTTGCCAACCTAAGATGGGATACCTCAAGTGCCAGTAATTTCACCGGCTGTCTTACTCTCCATGCCGAAACACAACAGTGCAAGCACTGCTGCTTCACGGCAGGATTAACGAGCAAGATGGTGGTAGCAATCCGGGCGGACCTTGCACAAGGTCCTACCACCTGCAAAACTACTAATATTGTATTACTAGTTGTTGTCCGCGACTTTATCTGCTATGAACTCGCTTTTATTGCGCGCACGGAGGTACTACGTATACGATTTGCCAGGATGGAAACTATTCTGTCTTTCTCAAGATATCAAACTATCTTCTTGCGAAATTTATTCGTGATCGGTTGAGTATTTTAAGTGTGAAAGCGTAGCAAACGAAGATACTCACCTTCTCATTTATAAAATATTTATTAATTGAGTAATGATAATTTTATTAATGATTATTGTAAATGAATTCTAATTTGAAAATAATATTTGATTATGATTAACTAACATAGTATTATAAGTCAACCTTGTTACTAACAAATTATGTATTTAATTGTCTGAAATAAATGTTTTTTTTATATATAATTCAATAAGGATTTAATCCGATTCAAGATTTGCCAAGTATTAAAATTTTACTGTCTGATCAAGAAAATATTGACAAAAACCAGAAAAGAAATAATATAATTGGCATCTGCTTCTGGATTTCTGAAAAAAAAAACATTTAATACAACCTTTCTGCTAACTATACACTTCGTAAATTCCTCAAGTACTATATACTGTCATTTAATCTTAATAATGCATACCAAAATAACACAAGTGGGTAAAATTCAACTTGCAAGGCTCACATAACTAACAAGACAAAGCCAGTAAAACATTTAAAAAAAACATTATTTTGCGTCGCCATCGCTTTTAATACTTGCAATCCCTACACGCATAGATTTTCTGTTTGAACCGCCCAAGCTTGTTCAAACCGGCCACTTTATACTGATTGGCTTAGGCTCTGAGAGCGCACGTACAGTGATATGACAGCGACCACAAATCACCCGACCACGTTTGTGTCTAGTCCACGTCAAAGTGATCAAGGATAAATATACGGTATTTGACAACTCCTGATTTTGCCACATCTTAATATTATTATGAAAATATAGATAAACAGATAGTGTTTAGCGAAGAGAAAATTTAAATCGGTTGAAAGTTGGATTTATAGTGATTTTTTGAAAAATCTATAAACCTGTCTCTTTCTCAAACGCTTTTCTCTATGCAGCAAGTATGGCGGTACTGGCGTGTGACGTCACATGCCAGTATGTCTTTCTCTGTCTAATCTTGAATTTCAAACCTTTATAACTTTGTTATTTGTAAAGGTAGCTTAAAAATTGTTTTTCTATTCGATAACAGGCATTGTGTAGTTTTATAATACATATACAAAATAGTCAAATACCGTATTGCATGAATGACAGAGATCCGAGCATGGCACTGTATTAAGTAAAATCCGGGATCAATTAATTCAACGAGTTGTTTAATGATTTACATCAAAAGTATTTTAACTCTACTTTTTTATTTAGTAAACAAGAGTCACAGCCTCGTCGAAAACACTTATAATATTTAACCTGACGTCAAAACAGGTTGCAATGACAGGTCGAAAGTACGTCTACAGTTGGTGCCGTGACCATGATTTGCAACAAAACGGACCAACCTGTTACTTCACGATCGTTCATCACACCAGCTGTCAAAAATATCATCATACGAGTTTCTTTCCTCGAGGGCACGGCTAAGTGATTTATGCGGTATATCTTAGAAGCACAGACTATAATACAGACAAGAAAGTTTAACTTATAAACGCTGTAACAATCGCTAGAAAAAACATCGGTTAAATCAGTTTTTATCAAACTACTTAGTTATTTCTGAGAATCAAATACGAGTATTACTTACATCTATGTTAGTGAATAAATGTTTTTTTTCTTTCTTTGTTTACATGTACCATTTCCCCCCAATTTTTTTCGCCTTGGTTAGGTTACCATTTAGATAATACAGCGTGCATTTCTTGATTTCCATTAAATTTGACAGTCAGCTCAGTTAATCGATAGAAACTACCAGGAAATTTACTTTTGGCTATATCGATTTTTCTTTTAGTTATTGAGAGAATCATTGAGAGGCGATTAATTTAATACAGATACAAATACAAATTACCTATGTCAGATATACGATTAAAATACATTAAAAATCATAAAAATAATCAAAATAAATAAGGTCATAAGTTCAATAATCATGTTCCAAATTATTACATACAAAATAATACCAAAATTATGTCAATTTTACTCCAAAATAACTCTTAACGGTATAAAAACATCTTTATCTGTCGAGAAGCCAACTCGTCAACTTATTCTTAAAACTATTTCCCTGAAAAGCCTTAATGTCCTGAGGCAGGTTGCAATAGTTACAAATACCTTGTTACGATGTATTATGAAATTTTTCTGATGCCCCTTTAAACATCAACACACACACACACTACACACATTTTGTTGTAACCTTTTTGTTTTTCCTACTGTACAATGAAGAGTATAAACAAACAAACATCAAACTTAATAGGTAGCAAGTAACAACTTTGATAATTTATCTACAGCGCTAGCGTTTTTATTCCAAAGTGAACTATCTTACCCTCTACGACGTGCCCTAAGGGCCCTGTGTGAAGACATTCCCCCTGAGACTTGACATATTTATCGCTGCGGCTTTCCGCGCGTTTTTTCAATTACACCCAACAGGTTTAAGGGCTTTACGCGGTCAATTTAACAGTTTAAATTTATACGTGGCTTTGTGTCTTTATTCCGCACGTAGAACCTGTATTAAGTGAGTTTATATAGCGGGTCACTGGTTTTAGCATCGGACATAAAAAAAGGTTTTCGAGTAGAAATTGGAAATTTGTACAGTGGGAGTAGGAAAACCTTCGTCTATGTCGACGTGAAAGACGGACAAACATACAAACACACATCATCCCAGCCTATATACGTCCCACTGCCAGCACAGGCCTCCTCTCGGAACATGAGGGCTTGGGCGATAGTTCCCACGCGGGCCCAGTGCGGATTGGGAACTTCACACGCACCACTGAATTGCTTCGCAGGTTTGTGCAGGTTTCCTCACGATGTTTTCCTTCACCGCAAAGCTCGTGGTAAATTTCATATGTAATTCCGCACATGAATTTCGAAAAACTCAGAGGTGCAAGCCGGGGGTATTACGGGGGATAAAAGTTTAAAAACCTAGAAGGGTGCCAGTTATCGACTGTAAATTGAGTCAGGCAATGTTGGGGCCAGAGGGCAAAGTTGAAGCAGTTTACGGTACAGCCTCAGGCTTCTATGCCCTCACTGTGAGAGGTGACATTGGGTATACAGGCTGGAACTGACAACGCATGTCAGATTACTCGTCTCCTTCAGACAACGGCTAAATGAAAGGGATGGCATATCGCAGGGCTTATTCTGTATAAGCTTTCGATGCCCCCAATCCAAAACACCCGCGGTCAATCAGTCGGCAAATCCGCGATGGATTTAAGCAAGTTAAATCGTTCATGCCAATTCAATTCGCACGAAATAATCGTTGCCATTGTTAACCCGGGACCCTTTTCGCTCGGGGTTTCGCGGGTCGCGATTCGATCAAGCTTGACAACTTTTTGTCGAAAATTTTAATCGAAAATTGTTTTTGAAAGTGGATTTAGTGGGAGCCTTTTTCCGATATTTATTGGGCTTTGATTATTTGGTTCAATGTAGTTGTTTGCCTACAATGTTACAATACAAAAGGTCAAATTCACGGTCAAGAAATCAAATGGGTTCATTTAAATTATTATAAACAATTAAGAGTTTACATCATAAAGAACTAGTAACCTAAGAATAACGCTAACCAACCATATCCCTCTGTGAAGGTACGTTCACTCCAACCGGTGAAGCATTTCCATTAGTTAACACTGTTTTCCAACTCGGGGGTAGGTACCGACCACTCACATCACACATTACTTATACGCATATTACTACAGTATTTAATATGTTACTGGTTTTTTCCATTTATTCTCCCACATATATAAATAACTAGCTGATGCCCGCGGCTTAGCCCGCGCTCCGGTTTAGTTTTTTATATTTATTTTCTAAGTCTTCTTTCATAAGAACCTTCTCCTGGCAATAGCAAAAACAACAAAAAAAGAATTAGCGAAATCGGTCCAGCAGTTCACGCGTGATGCCCAAGGGAAATAGGGATTCATTTTTATACATCGTGTATTTTTGATACTACCTCAAACTGTAACCAGACGAAGATTTAACTGCTGTGAACCGATATCAAAACAAATTGTTAATTTTAAATTAACTACCAGAGCATAATTAATTTTTGAAATATCTTCGAGCAGCAATGTTATGCGTACTTACTAAAACATTATAAAATATTATTTTTAGAGCCTTCACTAACTACCCTTAAGTTTGGGGTAGTATCAAAAACACACGTTGTATATTAAAGATTCATTTCAAATTTAGTAGGTAGGTACCTACTGACGTTGAAATGTCGTTTTTTCTCCCTAAATACATAATTGAACGCTTCCAAATCTTACAAGTGCCTCGTAAAAGTAACACCCTAATTTCACAAAAGGAGTAAACATATTAGCTATATCCGAAGCTTGTAGCTTTTAACGGAAACAACGTAATGTTAAAACGGCTCACGTACGTTTTTTATCCGTTTTTTTTGCCATTCTAGCCGACAAATTTTCGTGTTTATATCGACTATTACAAATAAGGTGATCGGAAATATCCGTTATAATTATTATTGTGTTACGCAATATACCTAGGCGTGGTGGTTGTTATAATGGGTTGTTTTTATAAATTATGCAGTGTTTTAACAGTGTAAAACTTCTAAGGGCTTTTGAACACCGCATTTTGGAATCGCGCCGTCGACGCCATCATGACATGGCGCCATTTCACGATATGCCTAGGAATTTCGGGATCTGGCGGATTTTACGATCGGCCGCCGACATAGCTATAGGAAGAACTTACTGAGTGACTGACGAAAATAGCTCTTAGTTGGCTTTCATTTTTTAGAGCACCATACACGTCACACTGCTAACATCAAACTGCAAACTGATGAGGGGTCCATTTACAATGTCAGCACTTACAATGCCACGGGCAAGTTCTAGCCTCTGACTATAAGACAGGGTATTTATGTAAACAAAGTTCATCGACCACAGCAACGGTCTATCCTATTATAGCGGCCACAAAATATTCAGGGGAGCCGCTGGGATTCCTCTTATCACTCGGTGGTTAGTTTTTATTACCACACGCCCACAAAGGGATGTGGGGCTACACGGGGTCGAGTTATGGGCGAGGACACGGCGTTCACTTTAGACAAACTCATCCTCAAAATAATATGCCAAGAACTAGTTTTTTCGCGGCTTAGCTTCCGAAGTAGAACATAAAATTAACTAGGTCTCTATACTACGGAAAAAAAGCCCTTTCTAATGCACGTGAAAAGTACGAGGAAATGCTTAGTAAGTTTTAAGTCTCTAGATCCAGTGGTTTAGTATGTGCACTTTCTGTTAGTCAGTCAGTTACGATATTTTTGAATAGGTACATATATGTAAGACAACAGAAAACTTATTTTCATTTTAATAAACGCATTATTCTGAAGGTAGGTACAATTGAAGTAAAAACTATCGTAAATAATGTATGCCTGTCTAATCAATGTCTTGGCTCTGCGGAAGAGCGCCGCTGGCGGCATTTCCGCGCTAAATTTTAATCCCAATACGTTGGGCGAGAATTGCACCAGCCCTATGGTCATGGTTATTGGTAATATTTTTTTTTTTTTAATGTCCGAAAAGTTTGTGAGCGTCCGGGCTATCTGATTCATTATTTGTTTCACAAAATATAGTAACTGTTATCTTGTAATATTTAATGCCAACATATGATGCGATACGCAACAGGTTTGCTGTACACTGCAAAGCACAGTACAGTCACCAGAATTAATATCTGCCACAGCGGAGCGTGCAAAAATATCTGACACATCCTTCCGGCCCTAGAAATAGTCGTATCAGATATTTATGCACGCTTGTTATGTCGGATATTGGTGCTGGTGACTGTACAATACAGTATTACAAATGGCCAGAGTGATTAATATTAAAAAATATAAATAAAAAGGTTTAACACAATCTGACAGTAAAAGCAGTCTAATACTTCAAAAACGCAGCATACCCGTCCTCAAACGGTCCCCGTATGTTTTCACACCGTCGTGGTACGCCCTGTTATCACGCCATTAAATTTTAACCACCCATGTAGCTGCTATAATGATAGCCCCTGGCGCCGCGCATCTTACCTCTTTGACTCCGCCGGACGTTTTTGTACATAGAAAATTTTATTTTCCGCTCGAGACGTACCTTGAAAATGTTTTGTTAAGTATTTTTAGTTTGTTATTTCATTCACAATCTGGGGATGCAGTATGCAGTAGATATTTTTTGCTTTTGTAAATATTTATTTTCTTTCTTTTTATTTAGTATGTAAGGTTGTCTTATTTTTAATTGTAATTTATCTTTTTGCTGTGCCGAATTTTGGCAAATTTTATTGTTTCTTTTGATATTGGTTGTTCTCAAGAGATATAATTTTTGTCATCAAAATTTTACGGTTTTAAATTATTCAAATTTAAATTACTTTCCAAAAATGTACAAAGAGATGTAAACCACAGTCAACAGGCAACTGATTTAATTTCAATAATGTATGTAAACCGCAAATTGTATCCCACTAATTTCGACGAATGAGTTAATGCATTACTAGTATAATTGTCCAGCATAAACTAAGCTAGAAACACTAGTTTGGATCACGTTCAAAATTAGAATGGGATTTTTTTTATTTATTATTTATATCATCTTTCTTATAAGCGTTGATTTTGGGACACCCTAAAATTATAAGAACTAAAATTCTGACTAATCACCGCCTAACCCAAACCTTCACACTTAGTAAGCTGAACTCTAACATACAGATTCCCTTTAAAATGCAAATAAGGAATAGGAATGAGTTTTGCAAAATTCCCACGGGATAAAGAATTATTTGCGGGATATATAGACAGCCTTACATAACAACCTCACCGAAGGTTTAAGTCAGCATTTCCCAAACTCAGGTCAACCCCCACTGGTTATTGACTGGGCTACTACCTACGAAATTCGTAACTAACTTATATGTAGTACTCGTAATATGCGAGCAAAATTTATATAATTGTCATACTGTCATTTCAATCGATTTTGCTCGTATTTTACGATCCCTGGTACGTAGTAGCTTATGCTTAGGTAGTACATTGTTACTAACCTAATATGGATTTTGACTAAATTAAATAAATTGAATTGAATTGAATATCAGGAAAGGAGCCCTAAAGCTCGGTTTCCACCGTGAATGGAGCGGACTCTATAATGGCTTAGTTTAACTTACTCGTACAACGACTTCCTAGAAATCTGGTGTAAGTACTTTCATACAGCCGATCGTTTTGCGTTAAAGTAGTTAAGTCATTATATTAATTAGTCATTGTAATTTTAACTTTTATGTTTTTACCCTTAATTATTGTTATTATTTTTAAATTTAATTCTAATTTGACATTGTAATTCTATTTTTAACTGTCATTTTATTGTAATTTGCTACTATCATATATTATTTTTTGTATGCAATTTGACGATCCTTTTGTGAATTTCTTACATGTATTCATAATGCATTTTTTCATAAGGACATAAATTAATCGAATCTAATATAATCATTAATGAGTCCGCTCCGCTCGCGGTGGAAACCAGGCTAAATATTAGTATTTTTTTATTTTAAGTGACCCGCGCTTCGTGTAACTTTGGGTGCCACTGACTTAAGCAAAGGATCTTCGCAACGTAACGGACAAAAGCGGAAGTGGCTGCGACCACGTTTCCGGGGAAGACGGCAGCCATTGTGCCCAACTTTGCCGAGATAGTTGCGCCGGGCAAATTTGTAGAAGCAATATGTTTGCCGTTAAATAAAGCTTTGTTTACTACTTTGTTTACTTAGTTATTTGCTGCGGAAATTGAAAGGTTCTATTGAAAATCGGCGAGTCTTGATTTGTACATTGTATACCGCAGTTGTAGTAGTTAGTTAATGGACTGCAGAGAAAGAACGATGTTTTCATCATGTCAGCCGAAAGACGTCCACAGCTGGACATAGGCCTTCCCCAAGGCTCTCCACTCAGACCGGCCTTGTGCTTTCCGCATCCAACGCGATCCCGCGATCTTAACCAGGTCGTCGCTCCATCTTTTTGGAGGCCTACCGACAGCTCGCCTACCGGTCCGCGGGCGCCATTCGAGAACCTTCTGACCCCATCGGCCATCAATCCAGTGAGCAATGTGCCCCGCCTACTGCCACTTCAGTTTCGCAATTCTTCGGGCTATGTCGGTAACCTTAGTTCTACTGCGGATATCTTCATTTCTGATTCTATCCCGCAGAAAAACGACGAACGATGTTTTAATGTTGCTTTATTCACGTTGAGATATACACTAAGTAAGTTGGTTAGTTCTCCTTTCGGTGTTTATCGTATGACTATGTTAAGCACTTTAAATCCATACTAATATTATAATGCGAAAGTGTGTTTGTATGTTTGTCCGTCTTTCACGCCGTAACGGAGCGACGGATTGACGTGATTTTTTGGCATAGAGATAGTTTATGGGCCCGAGAATGACATAGGCTACTTTTTATCTCGGAAAAATGCACAGTTCCCGAGGGAACAGCGCGCGATAATCGAATACCACGCGGGCGGAGCCGCGGGCAAAAGCTAGGATTATAATAAAAACAAGTTATTGCTTGGCCGTATGTAGGTCGCAGCGTCAACAGAAAAATGTACAGTGGTGAGACTGTACAGTCTTAAACTAATAGAAATGCTTCATTTACCTATGCTCACTCAGTGCAGCTTTAGTGGAAACAGCTCGACGGAGAGAAGATAGGTAAGTAAATTAAGCGTAGGTAAATCAGTTTTGTCAAAAGAATGTTAACACTAAGGAAGAGATCATAAAGCATAAACAGCATAAAACATCCGAAATTTCTTGACGTCAGGGAAACGTCATAAAATTTTGTGAGGAAACAATCATAATTTTCTAACTACATCGATTCGATCTGTAGCATTCGAACATGGCGGATGTAGACCATATCTAATTTTGCTATTTCTACTTCTTTGGCTAGTGGAAGTTTAATTTTGATAGTGTTTTATGCGGCGATTAACCTTAACAGTGATCACAAATTTCTATATTGCTCTCGTGTCTGGCATTTTTTAATGCGCAAGTTGTCTCCACGTGGTTTCTGGAATTTTACTATCAAGTTGCAAAAACTACAATCACCTTACAACGTCCCTCTCAAAGAGACCCTTGACACTGGCGAAATTGTCCTATTAATTAGGACGGAAAAGCCATAATATCTTGAAAGAGAAGAAGAAGAAGAAGTAACTACATCAAAACTTTCTATTGGATCCAACAACAAAGATTATCTGACTTTTTATCACTCTTACCACTATATTTTGTATATATTTTAATACAATATTACTTATTTTTTGTGTTGAAATAGAATCAGGATTTCTTTCATAAGTGGATCAGTGAAAAATAGAAAATGGACAACTTTTTGAGAAATAGTCTAAGTTAATGTTATCACTGTTATCAGCAAATAAGCTCTTAACAATCTTATGTGCTCCTCTAGTTTCTGAGGCACTTGTCCCACCGCCGACGATGAGCGAGAAGCGAGTATAGCGAGTAACTAGAAACGAGTAGGCGAGCAGCGAGAAGCGAGTGTAGTTTTGTCGCTCGGCTGTAAGCGAGTGTTCGCGTGCGACGGGCGATTACTCGCTCCACTCGACTCGCTCGTGCGGGCGGCCGCCAAGCTGACATCGCTGAGCGAGCTCAGCGATTTATAGCTCTTGTCACTGCGACAAAAGATGTAAGAGCGAGTTCTCGCCGACAGTGTGAACAGCCAGCGATCAACAATTAATATGTGTCTCTTTTACTCACACAAGATCTTATATCTTTTGTTCGTTTCTTGAGCGAGAAAATAGTCGATAGCCATCGTTTCCTCGCTGGCGGTGAGACAAGTGCCTGAAGCACGGTGTTACTGTTCATGGGAATACTTGCAAGATGCCAGAGAATCTGCATTGTTTGGAAAGAAAGTTTTTTAGGTTCCTAGATTGTTGAGTTACATACTCGTAGGTACCTACATGGGATTAGCCTGGCTAATTAATCCTACTTCCTACTTTTATATATTATTAGTTTACCCGCGGCTTCGCACGCGTAAACTATTCGATCTGGTAGTTACAATTAAATTCCGGAATTTTACAGTATACTCCTGGAAAATCGCAAAATTTATATCGTGATCTTCATTGAGGTTGTGTTAAGAACAACTGTATAAAATGTCATGACTTAAGCCCAGCGGTTGTTATTTATTAGCGGTTGTTAGTAGGTACCTATCGTGAGGCTCCATTGACAACTTTGACATTTGCGTCGCGTTTGTGATTGATTATAGTACATTGTGTCTTAAGGGCGGTAAATAAGGAATTACAAACGAGAGTCTATTAGAAGCCCGAAGTCGAAGACTGAGGGCTTTAATGTGTCGATGTTCGTAATTCTAATACCGCCCGTGCGATATACAATGTTTGTCGTCACATTTGCGAGTAAAATTTTATATTTGTAAAAGAAAAACTAATATTTTTTCAAAAATTGCCGCGCCAGCTCCCCGCCGCCCTCCCCCTCCGCAGCATGTGCCCGAGGTGCGCGCGCCGCGCTCCTGAAGGCGCTGCCGCACGCCATGCAGTAAAAAACTCATTTACCGACCTTGGGCTTCATGACAAGAGAATTAGTACGGGCAATGACTCATTTACCGACCACGGGTTTTCATGACAAGCACATTAAGGTCGAGGGTTTTATTTGGGGGGTTGCAAGCAAGGTAGCCTGCATGTTACGACACTGTTTACGAGCAATGTGATGAAAAATTACTAAACGAGCCAATCGCAAGCAAGAACGTCAAACGGACCTGTCACTACTAACGCCATCTAGCGACCTCTCAAGAAACCCTCATTAAATCTGATCCTAGTAATATTATAAATACGAATGTTTGTAAGTCTGTTTGTTGGTTTGCTTGTTTGTTTTTTGCACCTTTTATATATTTATTTATTTATTAACTTTGGCACACAAAACAAATTGTGAATAATTATGGCAAGAGATCATTTACAATTCAACACATCTAAACCGCTGAACCAATTTAGATAAAAATGTAAGATAAATTTCCCTTGATGTTGAGAAGGCCTTATGCCTGGCCTTAAGGTCTGATCTGATCTTTATTTTTTATCCCAAATAGCTTTAGGTAAGTGTAGATGTTAATCTTTACTTTTAGTTAGAATTCCTAATGATATTAAAAGCATCCATATTCTCAAAAAATATACAAAATTTATTGCAAAATTTGCCTAACACTTACTTCTCCGTGTACACAGCTGCTACGCTATAAAAACTAAACAAAGTATAAATATTGCCACAATTTTCCAGTACAAAATTCACTATCCAAAGCGAGGCTGAAAGCAAAAATCTATTTATCAAGTATCGAGCGAATGATTAATTACCGACATGACGAGGTCACCATATTAATGGGCGGGCGCGGTTTAGGCGGAATAAAGTCGGGGCTGTAGTCGTTAGGGCATTATTTTTCTGACTGCATTGAGTGACATTAAAAAAACAGTGATAATAAAAAGCCGTGGTAGCTGGTTTAAACCTAGTGGGTTCTAATCCGGGCTTACACAGAAATCTATGCGGAAAAATTCAGAAATAGCAAATTACGGTAGCTACGAAAAAATATATATTCATACACCATTTCTAATATTAGTAGAATTAGTAAGTAGAATAGAAAACGCCCAATTAAAAATTCCAAAACTCTTCTAAAAATTCCTAGCCAGCTTAATCAAAGCCTGAAACGTTAATTGCTTTACAGCTCTAATGAAGAAAAAGTGAAGCAAACCCGAAAGGCTCTCGTTAGACACACACACAAATTGATGGTGGTGATAGACGGATTTGTGTGTGTTCTTACAGTGTGGAGGTGGAGGAACCGCATGAACACACATTGCATGGGCACAAAAGTAGCTATCATAAAGGTCGCGGGTGAGCAAAGTAATTGTGTCAGCTCGTTGAACGTACATGTAAAATTTCGTATCCATGCTATCAGCCCTAGGAGTTCCGTCATCAGCAGATGACCCTGGCTGCAGCATCATTCGGTTTATATCATATAAACGCATTGTCATTGAAATTTAACAATCATGTAAAATCTTTTGCGTGTGCCATCAACTTTGGAGGAGTTCCCTTCTACGGAGATGATCCTCGCCAGGATGAGCAGGATGTCACTGCTAAATAATTGAACCAGATTTACATCAGTTTGCCAAAACTCCAGTCCCCAGTTTTATTGGTTTAGCTTATGCGTTTTCTGATTCAGTTGGTATATAAAATTCTCTTTATTCGTTTTATCCCGTGGGATATTCGGAAAATCTTTGAAACAGTTTTTACCTATAAGTATTATCTACTTGCATGCCAAATTTGAAGTCTCTAATATTTATAATTACAGAGTGAGGGCCACTTTGAAGCGAAAATATAAATCACATTTTATTCCCTATCCCATAAGAATTTTGATTAATCCTGAAAAACGTTTTTAGCTGTTATTTTTACCTACTTGCTCGCCAAATTTGAACTCTCTAATAATTATAGTTACGGTAAAAGGGTTGTAGCGACTCGTAGCGCCATCTAGTGAACAACAATAGAAACTCCGACCATGTTCTACATCGCGCTATCGAAGTTTCTCAACGCGGTCGCATATATACAAGTTCCGACGCTCTTCCTTCGGACTTCGGTCCCCAGGCATAACACCTGCCTGGAGAGAGATGTCTCTATTGGAGCTCCCCCCACAGGGTCAATAATTGAAAGTGAAAATACAAAGCCTATTTATTTACTATCCCGTGGGAAATTCGGAAAATGCTGAAAATCGTTTTTAGCTGCTATTTTTACCTACTTGCATGCCAAATTTGAAGTTTCTAATAATTATAGTTACGCAAATAGGGCCATTTTGAAGTGAAAATATAAATCCCATTTTATTCCCCATTCCGTGGGAATTTTGATAAATTCTGAAAAATATTTTAGCTGTTAGTACCTATTACCTACTTGTTCGCCAAATTTGAAGTCTCTAATAATTATAGTTACGGAAATAGGGTCATTAATTAAAAGTGAAAATACAAATCTCATTAAATTCACTATCCCGTGGAAATTTCGTAAAATCCTGAAAAGTGTTTTTAGCTGTTAGTATTACCTACTTGCATGTTAAATTTGAAGTTTCTAATAATTATAGTTACGGAAATAGGGCCATTTCAAAGTGAAAATATAAGTCCCATTTATTCCCTATCCCGTGGGAATTTCGAAAAATTCTTTCTTAGTGCGCGTCTACACCTATTAAGGAATATATATTCCAAATTTCAAGTTTCTAGACCCAGCGGTTTGGGCTGTGCGTTGATCTATAAGTCAGTCAGTCAGTCAGTCAGTCAGTTTCTTCTTTTATATATATAGATGTAAGGTATTTATTGTATGCGGCATGTTGCCCAAAATAAATGGTTTAATGATTTGTTGAACTTAAACAATTACTTTGCTCACCCGCGACCATGAAGGTCTAAATTATTATAATTTGTCATAGGGAACATCCGGCATTTTTTAACAGCTAGAAACGCGCCATCTCTCGTCGTTAGTGCTTTAAGACACCGGGATTATGCCTTGAGCGTGGGTAGATACGTCAAGTAAGTATACAAACAGGGTGTTATAAATTCTCATATTAATAACACTGGAATTATGTATGTGCGTATGTTTACGCGACGACCCTCGTCACTGCTCGGGATGCGCTATCCTTTTGAGGGGACTGCTCAATGGATGAAAAGCTTTATTTTTGTATGGAAAAAGGTACTTGAAAAAAAAATTGTTTCAATACACATTGTGCACGAGACTTGAATGAGAACCTTAGGAATGAAAGACGAATTAATAAAAAAAACACATCCTTTTGATTATAATCGTTAATTATCTTACATATATATAGCGATAAGACCGCCTATTGCTTACCTTGTATTTTTTCTCTCTGTGTACCTGTTTTCTGTATCGCTTACTATTTGTGGTGTAAAATAAAGAGTCATTGTATTGTATTGTATAATATAATCTGCTTTAATTATGAAACTAAAAACTACAGATACCACGACTGTTTTTTTTTAATTTCTAAGTTAGTATAATGCATACACTAAATACCTTAATTATTTCAAAAAATATATGCATGTTTTGCTAAGTCGGTTATACAACATACGCATGTCTTGCTAAGTCGATTATACAATATACGCATGTTTTGCTAAGTTGGTTATACAAAATACGCATGCTTTGTTAAATCAGTGATACAATGTACGCATGTTATGCTAAGTCGGTTATACAATATACGCATGTTTTGCTAAGTTGGTTATACAAAGTTGAAACCTCAGAATCTGCTGAATCGAATTTTATCAAACATAGCTAAGAACCACCGGAAGGAAACTCGCTTTTACATTAAATAAACCACATCGAAATAAACCTTTCCGTTTGAGAGCTACGATGCCACAGACATACAGACAGACATTGCAAACTTATTTAACGCTCCTGTTTTTGCATCGGGAGCTACAAATAAAAAATATTATGCAGACAGTCAAGTAGATATCTACCTTAAAAAAGGCGATTTAAATTAGTTTCTTATCAAGAAGCCATCTTTGCCTTGATGGAAACGTCAACCCCACTCTTTGTGGTCACTGCTTTTCTTTACTGTTTTAGGGTTCCGTGCATACGAAATCATCGAATAGTATAAGTTAGGCTCCATTCGGCATTAAGAAAGAAAGAAATGAATAAATAAAGTTCAATATCTCAAAAAGGGTTTAACCGATTTTGATGGAACAAAACCTGATTACAAATAAAAAACTGCATTCAAATAAGTCCACCCGTTTAAGAGCTACGGTGCCACAGGAAGACACACAGACACATGTAGCGGTCAAACTTATAACACCCCTCTTTTAGCGTTGGGGGTTAAAAAAAATATTTAAAATATGTAAAATAAGTATGGGCATGTCACGATATGGTCCCAAATCAGCAAAAACTGCCGCTCTTGCGAACAGCGCTGATCTTCCTTTGGGACCATCTGGTTATCTATACATTCAAAAATAAATCAATTTTACCAAAGTGAAGACCGACACAATATTCAATATTCGAAAGAGGTTACCTAAGTTTTTTTTTTGACGACCAGATGGCCTAGTGATTAGAGAACCTGACTACGAAGCTTGAGGTCCCGGGTTCGATTCCCGTGTCGGGGCAGATATTTGTATGAAAAATACGAATGTTTGTTCTCGGTCTTGGGTATTTACTATGTATTTAAGTATGTTGCGACGTAATATCGTAAAATAATCGCATGTCGAGACAGAGGGACTTACTGTTTCTACCGAAAGCTCGATTTAAACACACAACTCACAGCCCCTACTTTATGTGTATAAAGCTATACAACAAACTTCCCAAAGACATAAAGGAACTCCCCATTAAAATGAAAAAACTATATACTTGGCTCTGCGAACTGTGTGTTTATTCTATTGTATGCAAATTTTCATTAAAATCGAGCGTCCCCCCCCCCCTCTAAATTCTAAACCGGTGGGTGGAAAAATTTGAAAAAAATCAGGATGGTAGTACGTATATCAAACTTTCAAGGAAAACTATAACGGCTAAGTTTTCTTGAGAATTATTAGTAGTTTATGAGTAAATAGCAGCCTAAGGTATAAAATATACCTAAACTTGGAAGATTCCGTATAAAATACGAAATCCTTAGAAAAATATTACTTAATTTTTTCGTAATGGCTACGGAACCCTATTTTGGGCGTGTCCGACACGCTCTTGACCGGTTTAAAAAAATGTTACTTTATAATCGCCCCTTATATTTTAATGTTATTTGTCTGCCACTGTCATCGACATTAAAACCACTTTTGTGCCACGTAATTAATAAAAGCACCTCACTGCATATTGCATTAGCCACATTTCACATTTAATATTTAGATAAACCCGCTTTCATAACTGTGCAAAATCACCTCAATTAACACACTAAATGACTGTTTCGCCAACTAATTAGCGGGTGAAAGTTTTAATGCATTCCACTGCACCAGTGTGCGCTCGCTCTAAGGGTGTATCATTAATTCCGTTTTATTTTGTTTACGCTGAATTTTATGATAATCGGAGTCCACTTTTTAAGGTTCCGCAGTCAAAATGCCAAATACGAAAGCATTATTATTTCGTCAAAGGTCATTATTAACGTATCAGGCCCTGTGCCCTTAGTGTAAGTTTTCGGTTACAAAATACGTCTCGATCGCGTTCGCGTTAAAATCTCAATTTGTATGGAAACACGAACATCGCAAACGTTCCGCTAGAGGCGCTTAATAAGGGTACTGGCGACTTATAAATGGGGCCCCAGTTAGAAGGGGAGCCATCGTTCGCTGGGCTTAAGAAAAGAAGTGCCCAGAGTGCCTTGCGAGATAACCAACAAAAAGTTGGAATACCCCCGACTTTGTCACTTCAAAGTTCAATATCTCAAAAAAAGCTGAACTGATTTTGATAAAACATGACTTAAAACCATCGCTAGAAAACCTGCTTTCAAATAAAAAACCGTATTTAAATCTGTCCACCAGTATAAGAGCTACGATGCCACAGACAGACGGACAAGGACACAGACACACATAGCGGTCAAACTTACCTATACTACACCCCTCTTTTTGCGTCGGGGGTTAAAAAAGGGGCCTGAATTTTTGGGCCCCTAAGGACGTGCTCACAGAGCCCTCTGGGAAAGAGGGACCTATCGACGTGTCTATCTATCTGCGGCTTAGCTCAGCAAATCTTAGTGGGTACAATAAAGCTGTAGGTCATCACGCCCACGGTAGAATAATTTAGTAAAAAAATACGGTACTTCTCCTTATAAGGTGTTAATGTTAATTAAATAACTGAAAATCAGAAAGTAATCTGCTCAGAATCAAAAGTAGAATCGATTACACTATTTTTTAAATCGGGTTGTGTTTGTGTTTTTAAATCCCTTTTTTATTGTGCCCAGTCTAAAAGTTACGATTGCAACAGGCGCCAATTAAATATTTTAGCGAGGTTGTATACTATTCCGATAAATTATTGTTTTTTGATAGGTACGGTCCTTTGAATGGTCATACAAAATTACATATATTCGATCTTAAATGGGTCATAAATGCGCCAAAAAAAATCACGACAGTAATACATTAATATCGAATTTAAAAAGAAAACCCACATTTATGTCGACAGTACAAATTATCGACTAATGGTCGAGAAAACTTAGGGACTTTTCACCACTCATTGATAAATTTTATTTGACAGATAAATGTGATGCTGTCTCTATGTGTTTTGTCCAAATAAACAGAGACGACACTGTTTATTCGGACAAAACAAACAGAGCCAGCATCACAGATATCTGTCACATAAAATTTGGGCCAATCAACTTTTTTACCGACACTAATCTGTCCGCGACATTTTTCGAACAATTGCAGATTTTTGTAAGTGAATATGTTTTTTCTGTAATTCAATAGATGGTGTACATGAATACATGCCATCATACGTATGTTCAACCTATTAAACCGAGAAATATCTTGTTGGAAGTACATTTTTTGATAACGCCAGAGAAATTTTGGTAACGCAGGAGGCGCCCAAAGTGTGGGTAAAATAGTTGATTGGCCCATTTATCAATGAGTGGTGAATTAGAGGGGTTCATATTGAATATTTGCCGCATATTTACGAAGAACCCTATACAGCGAGTGGTCGAATACACTCTTGTCCGATTTCGTTGTTAACACCAGGGGTTTATGAACGTCCCGTAAATGACAGTTGGTTTTTTGTGTCTAAAT
This sequence comes from Choristoneura fumiferana, assembly GCF_025370935.1. Lineage (NCBI taxonomy): Eukaryota > Metazoa > Arthropoda > Insecta > Lepidoptera > Tortricidae > Choristoneura > Choristoneura fumiferana. The sequence goes on along the minus strand of NC_133486.1, from coordinate 13,567,138 downwards.
TATGAAGTTGGATTTGAGATGTGGCTCGCGATAAAATTGTTATGTCTGAGGGTTTGACCGTGTGTGGGGAAGGCGTGAAAGGGGGTTGCCATCCTACGGGATTTGCCCGGACATGCCAGGCTTTACCCTCCATTGTTACGCTAGTTGTCCATTGGAGAGCGGAGGCAGCGGAGCGGAGCGAGGGCGTTATGCGGACCGGAGTTGCGGACTGTGTCTGACCATGAGCACGGAGCTAGATGCAGAGCGAAGTGAGAAAGAAATGCGGAGGGGAGTTGCGGAGGCGTGGAGCTAAATACATAAATATCATGGGACGCTTGACACCAATTGAACCAGTCCCAAACTAAGCAAAGCTTGTACTATGGATAGTATCCGATACTAGGCAACGGATAAACATACTTATATAGATAAATACATACTTAAATACTTATTAAACATCCAAGACCGAGAACAAACATTCGTGTTATTCATACAAATATCTGCCCCGGCCGGGAATCGAACCCGGGACCTCAAGCTTCGTAGTCAGGTTCACTAACCACTTGGCCATTTGGTCGTCACGGGTCGTCAGACCGCGATGTGGAGCGAGAAAATAGCGTAGAGTGGAGTTACGGACTATTTTCACCTTCCCTGCTGGCGCTCATTTCTCTGTCCCTCTTCCCCGCTCCTCTTCCTCGCTCCGCTTCCTACAAAACGAATTTTTAAGCTAGTTAGTACCAACTTTCTATCTGCTGAAAAGGAGCGGACATTTTATGCAATTCTATTGGCAATAATAGGTATATTAGGTACAATAAAATTAAATAAGCTAAAACTATAATAAATCTAAAAATGGACCCTGCGGTTTAGTACCAAAGATGCTGGCAGCTTTTCCCCGCTGGATCGCAAGACTGATGCGTTGAGCGAGGAAATTGCCAGCTCTTCGGTCTGCTGTGTTATCTCTGAGTCTCTTTGATAGATCTTTGAAGAGTCTCTGATCGCCAGTACCCCACGGACCAAGGGTCTCGACGCCACATATCATCATATTCGGCACCGAGACCACTGTATTTTCCTGCTTTGGCAGTTTCTGCCATTTCTGCTGCTGCTGCTGCCCTTATTTATGTTCGGTGGAGATGTGACGGGGCCAGTGTGTCAACACAAGTTGCATCCCACACTAGCACACGTCCCATACTCCACGGAAATCAATCACGCTATCAATAAAAAAAAACTATTGTTAGATTTTTATCTTGCTTACCGCGGCCCCACTCCGTTTCAGTCGACAGGCAGGCTTACTCACTCAGATTGAAATTTAAAAAGAAATGTTTTCTTATTGAATTTCGTACCGTCTCATACTTATTAGACAACACTTTGTCTCTGGTCCTTTTGTGTCCCACTACTGCACACAGGTCTCCTCTTAGCATGAGAAAGCTTGGACTATAGTGCAGATTAGTAATTTCACACACCCATACATATGGATGCTTTCCAGGGCTCTCGTGAGAACCTAGAAATATTTGTTTTTCAGAGCTCCAAAGAATTGGAAAGTTTAGTTGGTATTTGATATAAAATAATTATTTCGCTGCTTTTTTAAATAAAGTCTTAAAAATATATATAAGCAGAAGGACAAACAAGTGATACTACAAGTTTTTCCTCTTGAAATACAGAAACACTGAAAATAAGAAGGGCATATCTCCATCCGTACTTTCTAAATAAGACATAATGTGTGTACTACTTTTACAACATTTAACTCCCGATATTGCGGGTAAATTATTAACATCAGTCAGGGAAAAGCGCAGCCCACCGCAACGATGTATCCTCATTGCCACCGCATTTAATATTAACGGCTGTGTTGCCAGCGTTAATATTATTTCACCCTATTATTATAATTAAAATTAATTATACGGGAAATTCTTTTACACGAAAATAAATGGGAAAAAGGGACATTTATTTTACAGGGATGTAAACAAAAAAGATGGGAGTGTTTGCCCAAATGATCAGTTAACCTTGTTATGTAGGTAAGTTAATGAGACTTGTTTAGGGTGCGCTTGAAGCGAAATCGGAGATCAGTGTAGCGGAGAGGAAGCGTGCAAATTCCAATCCATCACATTGGGACGCGTTCATAAAATCAATGGATAAATTGGTCAAAATGGACAGAAATCATTCGAGGCGCTGCCGAAAACCTCTATGTTATGTAAATACGGTATTTGACTATTTTGTATATGTTTTATAAATTAAAACTACACAATGCCTGTTATCGAATAGAAAAACAATTTTTAAGCTACCTTTACAAATAACAAAGTTATAAAGATTTGAAATTCAAGATTAGACAGAGAAAGACATACTGGCATGTGACGTCACACGCCAGTACCGCCATACTTGCTGCATAGAGAAAAGCGTTTGAGAAAGAGACAGGTATACAGATTTTTCAAAAAATCACTACAAATCCAATTTTCAATCGATTTAAATTTTCTCTTCGCTAAACACTATTTGTATATCTATATTTTCATAAAAATATTAAGATATGGCAAAATCAGGAGTTGTCAAATACCGTATTCCAGGCAGGAGGAGCGTCTTCACCCATATGTAGTTAGTGTTCCGTTAGCCAGCACGAAGCGGTTTGCTTCATCTTTCATAATGCGAACTGCTACGGAATGGAATTCGTCGTTTGTATTTCCGGATAAATACAATCTAGGGCTCTTCAAGGCTAGAATGAATAGGCTGTTAGTGAACCAGTAAGATACACCTTTGGCCTCATCTGCACTTGCACTTAATATCAGGTGATCCTGTCAATCACGGTCAGTTTTATGTATAAAAAAATTAATATGCAAAAATTGGTCGTTAAAAGATTTTAATATTTTAATTAAGCTAACACCGACAAGCATTAAAACGAGCTTATAGCTTCAAAATAAGATTTTTCAGGTGCACTCCAAGACATTTAAAAAAATACAACCCATCTGACGCAAAAAAATGCGTACAAATTTAATTTGGTCTTTTTTATTGTTTACGAGTGCTCCAGAACAATTCAGTTCACCATCAAAAAACTATATTTTTCTGCTCTGGCAACAAAGTATCTCGTTAAAATAACCAATAAACCTTTCTTGCGACCTTTTACAAAATTTATTATTTCATTCGCCCTTCAGGGAGCGTCGCGCGCGGTAATAAATATGGAAAAATCACACGTATACTAAATTCAATTTTAAAGACGTAAGGGACATGGTGGCATAATGGAGATAAAACATGTCAACGCGGGTTTATTATCGCCCAATATCTAAGTTAAAGTTTTCCGTTTGGTAGAGATAGGACAAGATAGGTATTGTACGAATTGCACTGTACTCGTATGAACTCCGAAAGAAGGCCAGAAATTAAACACTGCGATTAATTATAATACAACAGTATAATATTGGTTGAACTCCACACAATTCTCAAAAATATACAATTTGTCGACTGAAGGTCTATAAACTTAGGAAGCACAACGATAGCGTGTTGTGCGAAGTTACATCTACGCGACAGCGCCATCTATCGGGAACTTTAAACAACAAGTTCCCTTTATAACGGCTTAAACAGGTATTAATTTTTCTTTTCCACAATCGCGCCGTAAATGGCCGTAATAGTGAATTCCAGCTGAGACCAGTAAAGAGGCAAAAGTGTTTATCTTTCAACTGGCCACTGTTAGCTTAGGTCTTTCATCAGAAATTCATAAAGACCGTCGGGCATTTGGAGGCAAATAAAAACTACGTCCTAATGCTTTTGCAAACTCAACAGGACCCTTCAAAAGACAATAATTGTTCAATTATAATTTTTTTGGACAAGTCAAGTGGCCTTATAAATATGAATAAACTACATAACCAGTTTGGAGAGCGAGCAATGCTCGGAGTTTCTTTCTCTACAGAGTTTTTTTTTCGTTGGCAAACGAGCAAGTGGGTCTCCTGATGGTAAGAGATCATTACCGCCCATAAACATCTGCAATACCCCTGGTATTGCAGATGCGTTGCCAACCTAAAATGTGATACCTCAAGTGAAATGAATGGTGGTGAATTTCACCGGCTGTCTTACTCTCCACGCCGAAACAAAACAGTGAAAGCACTGCTGCTTCACGGCAGGATTAGCCAGCAAGATGGTGATAGCAGTCCGGGTGGACCTTGCACAAGGTCCGTATAACCGTTGAAGAAGAAAGGTTCTCGAGTGGCGACCACGAACCGGAAGATGCAGTGTTGGCAGGCTTCCCAATGGGTGGACTGGCGACATTACCAGGCATTACATTGCTTCTAATGTCATATTGACATTCCATCTGCCAAATTGAATAAGAAAATATCCCACCCTGGTACGCGATTTAGTTTCCTCGATTGTGCCTGCATTTTGTAACATTTACAAGCCCTCTCAAGCCCTATGAAGTACTAAGCGATACCATTAATTCTCCAATCGGGGCAGCCCTTATTCAGGGGCGCTCAACCATCCCTCACACAATGGCAAAGTAATAAATATACATCAGCCTCGCGATCGCTTCAAGGAAACTTGCTTTTCACGCCTTTTTTATAAAGCCCGCTGTGAATGGGACGATTTGTGCGATAACCAAATGGCGCGTGATACTGATTGATAATCTAAATATAGACTAAAAGCGGTTTGGGATTGACGATTGGTTTCGTTGAATTTATTTGCGTTATTTTCCACTGTTTGGTGTATTAGCTTGAAGTTACCTTTTTAGGGTGCCGTATCCGAAGATATCGTTGAGTTTCTTGCCGAATTCTTCTCAACAGAGGTTTTTCCGAACCGGTCGTAGTTTTTTTTTGACATTCATAAGTGCTTGTTATAGCCTTAATTGAATAAAGATATTTTGACTTGGACTTTAAGTGGCGATCAGAAACTCATTAATGTCGCTACTTTGTCTGTCTGTCTGCCCATCAGTTACAGAGCTGTATCTCAATAACATATTAAACCCATTTTTTTTTCTTTTCGTCACCCTTGTTTTCTCTTTAAATATTGTTAGTGCTAAACAATCTCTAAGTTATTAAATTGTTGAAGTTTTTATCTTCTCACTGTTGTTTGTATAATTTCCAAAAGATAATAGGGGCCATTCAGTTTGATAAAACTAAAGTAGGAAAAAATATTATTTTTTATAACATTCTTTGTCTAAAATTTTGTTTTATTAATACAACATAACACAATACAAACTTATTCAGATAAAAACTCTAATGTATTTTTTATTTCCTTTTACCGATGAAACTCAAGTGGTCCATTTTCTTTGGACTATATTAATGCCGATTTTTTTATAACATCTACTTTTTACAATACCTACAATGCAATGACCCTTTATTGAACACCATAACAGTATAGAAAGCACACAACTTCTATTTCTTCTTTTTTCTTTCTTTTTCTTATATATTTTAGTTCTCCTTGAATGTTCCGCCTTACCAAACAGCCATTTCTTAAGACCGACAATGCGCGTGTAAATGCGGAGGGTAAGTGCTGAACGCAAGATAAAGTGCCTTTTCAACTGACGCCACTTGACATTATTGCCGTATTCTTAAGAGTAAGTTAATGTAGGATTTGTGCGGCCAATTTACTAGTCATGCATATAAAAGGGCAACAGGTACCTATGCAATACTGTCTTTACCAAAAGGGCTCAGAGGTCAGGTCAGACAGGATTTTCATTTTGCGTCTGACATTTATTTTTAGTGTTGCCATGCAACACCCTGCAAGTATGTTCGAGCAAGTTCATAATAATATATTTTTCACACCTCTCCTTCAGAAAAGTAACTTTTCCTCCCTGACGAGAGGGAGCAAAGTGCAACTTTTCTGTACAACCCTTTTCTAAGTGTTTTATTGCAAATGGCATTTTTTGAAGTTGATAATTGTAAAGCCACGCCATTTTCTATGCTAGTTGTTCTTTAATAATATTTAGTTTTTTTTTTGAGTTTCTTATGCTCGGTGTGAAAAGTTATATGAGCCACTCGGGAGCTAAATTATTTTCATCTTGGGCGCTAACACTTGAATCCCTCATTTCGCTCAGGATTCTACTTTATTGTAGAATCCTTCGCTACATTCTGGATTCAATGTACACCCTCGCCGTAAATACACCATTTTGCTCCCTTGTGACACAAATAACTATAGCTTTACCACTCGTATCCTAGCCCGTTGAAACGGCGTCAAGTTTTGTCGAATCTACCGTCGGATCCTGCAAAGCTGGATAGTGTGTTCGCATGGCTACTCGTTTTAGTAGGATCCTCTGGTCCGGATCTGGTTTTTTGCAGGATTGGTTCTTTTTCCGAGCTTGCGTCCAAGTATTAAAATACTGTTGCCACTGAATTACATTACAACCGAATAATAATTACCTCGACGTTTCAACCGCATTACAGTGACCGTAGTCATGAGTTGACTTAAAAAGTTATAGAATAAAAACTATTTTAATGTCCTTCTCAGGGCCTCATACTTCATCATACCAAATTTAATCACGATCGGTTGAGTACGTTTAGCTTGAAAACGTAACAAAGAAACATCTCAATGTTGCATTTATAAGTTTTTTTTTTTTGTAGAGAGTATTATTTTATTAAAATTTATATTATAAACTAAGCTATATATCTAAAAAAGGCCCCTGCGGCATTGTGCCGAAGATGTTGGCAGCATTTCCTCGTTGAATCGCTAGGCTAATTTACTAATGAAAGATCAGAGTCACCTCCTAGGGTTCCATCATCGAGGTACCACACATTAAAATTGAAATTAATTTGATATTCTATTCTATAGCATTATTACGTCAAGTCAGGTCTGTAGCAGTAGAATAGTTATAAATAAAAGTTACAAGTAAAATAAATTAAATTTAACGAGACCTCCGTTAAAATAGGGAAAATCTTGTAGGGCAAAATCTGGTGTTGTTTGACACCCAGTAACTTGAAACTTCAAGTGTCGACACGCGTAGCGGCATAGTAAAAGTGCTTTCCCTTGTATTGTGTGCAAACTCAAGTTTCCCCGACAATGCCGATGGTTCCGCTCCCCTGCTTCCGAATGCGGTTACTTAATTAACGGAAAAGTTTCTTAAGACTTTCTTTTTGGGGCTCCGTAAGTTATTAATTACGGCTTTATGATTTTTGGGTAAGTAGCCTTTTGATGGGTCGGGGGGAATTGTTTCGGCGACTTTTTTTAAACAGTTCTAAAGTGGGGTTTTTGTCCGAATTTCCTTTTGTTTTCAAGGTTCTGTATTTTAAATGGTGATGATTTTCACGAAGAAAACATCTTTTTTATATATTTTTGAGTCATTATAGACGCAACTTCAGCACATTGACTTCAACTGAAAAGCGTACAGAAGATTTTTTTAAAAGCTTTTATTTAGTTTCACCTGCCCCGTTGTCTGTCTGTATGTCTGTCTCTAATCAAATCTGGCAAGTTAAATTCAACCAACTTCCAGTAGTTGGATTGACTTGAAATTTGGTAAACTTATGAAAATTGCGTGACAATACAATAATTTGGTAGTGTCATCCTGGTAGTCCGGCCAAGATCGTCTCCACAGGACGGAACTCTTCAACGGTTAATGGCATTGACTTGAAATTTGGTATGCAATTGTAGTTTGGGTGACAATACAAGTACAGTCAAGATAAAGTACAGTCAGCACAAAAAGCTTGTGTTAGAAATGAAATTTTAACAAAAACTTTTTTTATTTACACTTCATGCAGATTCTCCTGATTAAAGTAAAGTTGCTACAGTAAAAAAGTGGATCTTGTTGACTTGATTTTATACGCCTCATTTCTTACTTCGAATTTATCCACTTGACAGTCCGACTATACCGTATCTAAAACCAAAATGCTTCAAACTGTCCGTGGATACTTTAGTGTCGTTAAGTTTAACCTTGATTTTGTAAATAAATCATAAATTTCATGCTATACTTTTATAAATAGTATATGAATGAGTAAACATTAATTTACGTCTCAGTATTTCTTCTTCATTCAAAACCTTGTAGTTAAAAAATTGTGGACACACAGCGCGTTTCGTCCGTCGATAAAAAACCAGGACGGTTTGAGGCATATTGGTCGCGCGCTCCGGACTGTCAAGTTGTTATGAGATCAAGAAAAAATAAAAATAAAACTTTACTTCTGTGTATCTTTTAAACAGTACTCGTAAGAGTAATAAAGTCACTGATGTATTAGAGAAACTAACTTTAATTGACCTCTGTGATGTTCCTTTAAAGTTAACTGAAATCCTACTAATATTATGTATTAATGTGAAAGTTTGTGTGTATATGTGTATGTTTGTTACTCCTTCACGCTAAAACGGCTGGACGGATTTGGATGAAATTTGGTATGTAGACATCTGGAATAACACACAGGCTTCTTTTTATCCCGATATTCCCAAGAGATAGGGATAAAATCTCGAAATTTCAACCGCTGGGTTTAGAGTCTTAAAATTTTGGACAGTTGTTCTTAACACAATCTCAATGAAGACCACGATATAAATTTTAGGAGTTCCGAGGGGAATTTTATAAAATCCCAGAACTTTAATTGTAACTACGAGATCGAATAGTTTACGCGTGCCAAACCGCGGCTAAACTCTAGTAAAAAATAACACATAGAGTGGCGAAGAGAACAAATAAAACCTGAATCATGGAATAATTCCGCATATTTCTTATAGCCGTTAATCTCCACTCCAGAGATATATTTCAGGTTGAAATAAGATATTCATACCAAATACCACGAACGCAAAGCGCGGCGTCTAATCCCGGGCTTTAAAAGCTACATTAAGCTCCTAAAGCTAAACAAAATAAACTGAATTCAGATCGAGTAAAGCCTGAAATATGTACCGCCAATAGACTTGCTTTTATTAGCCATATCTCCGTAAACATAAATTCCATATACACGTTTGACATTAGTGGTGGGGTGATTGAGTAAAAAGTATGCGTTTTCTGAACAAATTTACAGAAACCACACTGCATGTTTTGTATTATTATATGTAATTTATTAAGTAGTTTTTATTTAATCTTATTATTTAATTTATTATTCTTTTTTCTTTTTTCGTATTAGATATTGATTTATTTTGATTTGTAAATTAAATACTTTTTATACTTATGTAAGAATTTATAATGAAAACGACAGGGGTTTTCCAACTTTTTCAAATTGATTATTTTCTTTTGAGCAATATCCAAGGTGTTAATTAAATAACTGAAAACGTCAGATTTATTAGTTAATTAGTAACACTGTTGAATTAGAACACCTAAAACCTGTAATGGCAGTTGTGTTTGCAAAAAAAAGTGTAAGTTGATAAGTATCATAGTGGACCTAAGTTTATTGGATGCTTGCATTAAAAAAAAATACTAATGGACCACTGGTCTTCATCGTGGCTGAAACTCGAAAACACGCGTTTACCCAGAGATAAGACCCCTATGATGATCTCTATGTATATACTTGTTTTCTCTGTACTGTTTACTGTATTGGTGTGCAATAAAGAGTTATTGTATTGTATTGTATTGTAAGACCAAACTAGATCGATTATTTAATATCAAATTTTATCCAAAACATTAGAACCATTTCTGAGATCCTCTAAATAAATATATAAATAAATACAGGACGGGGGCAGGACAGGGGTTGCGACCCCCGCTCCGAAGACGACGGACGGAATTTCGTGTGTTCCCGAGAAAGTGAACGGAATTATCATTTGATTCTTCCTATTACTAATAATTTGCCTTTGACTATCAAAAACTACTGATGGACACAAATAAATACATTATATTACATTGGGTCCGTGAAGCCCGGACGCTCACAAAATGTTCGGTGAAGTAAAACAAAAAATATTTGAAATTACCCTTGACCTTAGGGCTGGCGCATTTCTCGCAGGACTTATTGGCATCACAATCCAGCGCGGAAATGCAGCCAGTGTTATGAGCACTCTTCCACAGAGACAAGACTTAGAGCTGATTCACCCTTGTCGGATGTCGGGTCCGGATTATGATGGATTGTCGGGCCTGGGGGCCTACTACGATATTCGAATATCGAAGTTTGTATCGTACCGTCACTCTCACTCTCGTAATAAATAACGTAAGCGTCAGCGGGACAGCAAGATACGAAGTTCGAATTTTGCACTTCGTAGTAATAGAGCCTGGATTTTGATCGATTGTCGGCAACTCTGTTCACACTAGTCGGTTGTCGACCAGGATCGCAGCTGGCGCCACTGGCGCTGCTACGGGCCTATAGCAGCAATGCACGGGCGGAACAAGGGTTGCAGGGGCGGGGTATTGTACAGTTGAACAAACTGATTCATGTACCATCAGCCACCAGTCAGGTGGTATGGTCTACCACCGTAAAGTTGATAATCGTTTGCATGTCACAAAATAAGAATGCCAATAGACTTATCTGTCAACTTGAAAGTTCGACTTTAGCGACATATTCATTTGATAGGAACTTGTTTAAAAATTGATAGACCACTTATTTGGCTGATGGTAGGTACCATGGAGGCCTTTTAGTAATCTATTTTTTTTTTACAAAAGTACCTATGTGATGTCAACAAGATATTTATATCACAAAGTCTCCACCTTAGTACATGATTCAGTGGGTTCGACTGTACAAATTTGTTTTTTTTAGTAAATTTTTTACTTCCTTATTAAAACATCGATGTTTTACCAACTCGCAACTGTCCCATCACTATGTCAACATTACGGCCGAAGGGACGAAGGAAGGGGCGAACATTAAAACGGCACATTTCGCCTTTTTATTCGAACATGATAAGGATGTACGCGGCTGCGGGATGCATTCAGTCGGCAATAACACTAACTTATAGCGCATTTATGCTGCTAATATTCTTATTTATATTTAGCAATGTTTAGGGATGCGCGTTTTGTTTTGCTCTCTTACGCGGACTTGCACGAATCCGAATTATAATCTCATCCCGTCATGCTTTGCAGGTTTGTGCAGGATCTATAATTTTATGGCATAAATGGACTCACGTCCTCATATTACCTTGTGTGCTACTGCTGTGAATTAACCTTTTCGCCGCCACGTCAAATACAAAAGACATCACCCATACGCCAGGTTTCTATATTGTAATGTCTAAAATTGAATCTAAACACAATTGAACGAAGGTTGCTTTTGCATTGAAGTAATGGACGTACTCGTATATATAGGTCGTTGGCGTGGAACCTGCGGTGCGTATATATGTGTCGTTGGCGTCGAAAAGGTTAAATAACCTCTCTGTTACCAGGTATAAACTCTTTGGAAAAACCTACACTGGTAAAGCGTGTCACACAGTAAGCAGATACGGTAAGATAATGATATCTGTATCTGAACGCATATCTTTCAATTCACTTATATAATTCAAAGGACTAACACACACAGCGCAGGTAATTTATATTTTACTAGAGTTTACCCGCGGTTTCAAACGCGTAAACTATTCGATCTCATCGTGGACTTCATTGAGATTGTGTTAAGAATAACTGTCCAAAATTTGAAATCTAAACCCAGCGGTAGCATTTTTTTTTATACGACTGGATGGGAAACAAGCAAGTGGGTCTCCTGATGGTAAGAGATCACCACCGCCCATAAACATCTGCAACAGCAGGAGTATTGCAGATGCGTTGCCAACCTAGAGGCCTAAGATGGGATACGTCAAGTGCCAGTAATTTCACCGGCTGTCTTACTCTCCACGCCGAAACACAACAGTGCAAGCACTGCTGCTTCACGGCAGGATTAGCGAGCAAGATGGTGATAGCAATCCGGGCGGACCTTGCACTAGATTTGACTTGCATTTTCAAGATTTTATCCCTATTCCGTGGGAATATCGGAATAAAAAGTAGCCTGTGTTATTTCAGGCGTCCAGCTACCTACATACCAAATTTCATGACTAAGCCCAGCGGTTGTTATTTCGAGATTTTATCCCTATCCCGTGGGAATATCGGGATAAAAAGTAGCCTTTATCTTATTTCAGACGTCCAGCTATCTACTTAAAAAAAAACATCTAAATGCGCCCATCCGTTTTAGCGTGAAGGTGTAACAAACACACACACACACACACAAACTTTCGCATTTATATTATAAAGTAGGAAGTAGGATTGTAAAGTATCTGTGGGGACGTGATGGGGACTGACATATATCGAAAGATGGTGAGGATATTATCTGCGTATACAAATTAGTTACAATTAATACAAATACAAAATCATTTATTTGTTCAACACAAGTAATTAGTACAGAGTACATGGGGTGTTAAAAAAAGAGTTGTTGCTCTATGTTGTTCTATGGCATACAAATTGCAGACTTAAGGGCTGTTTCGCCATCCATTGATAAGTGTTAACTGACGATGTGATGCTGTCTCTATTTGTTTTGTTCCAATAGACGGAGACGGCATCACATTTAACCGTCAGTTAACACTAATCAATGGATGGTGAAACAGCCTCTTAGTCAATGAAGCTCCCACATACATGGCAAATTTGCATTAACTAATTAATAATCATTTAAAAAATATTTTATTGTGTAGTACCTAACCTTTTTTAAACAGATAGTTATATAATTTACTCTTCATTATCGGTGTTCGACCGCTTACTTTTTCAACCTCGTATCTGGCCACATTATTGCTTTAGATCTTTATTTTAAGTACTACAATTAAGTTTTTATTCGCAGATAAAATACTATCGCATTTGCTTAATATACAGTGTGAGATGTTCTGACAGGTTGTGTATGTCGAGCTAACCAGAGCCGTATACAGGCTGAAATACGACTAACGTTCATGAAATTACGCGCGTATGTATGACGAACAAATCCTAGCAGGTGGTTTTGTAGCTGCCACAGAATATATTCTGACAGAGGGTATAATCATTGTTTAAAAACAAAAACATGACACAAATTTTAACTATTTCATTGTTTTACCGATCAAACAGAATACTTAATTAATATACATTAAAAATTCAATTATATACTGAGCGGCAAAAAATCTGGCCCTCAAACGTATGCAGTACCTAACAGAGAATTTTGTATGTAGAGTGGACCAAATATTGTGCCGCTGAGTATATTATCTAAATAAGTAAGTAAATAAATGATTATTATCTATCTAAGTAAAGTGTGTTACTTACGCTACGTGCCTGCGGATCTCTAATCTGGCAGCATCGGAATCCAACTGAACATGCTGACTCTGTCTGCTTTCGTACAGTCACCAGCATTAATACCTACCGCAGCGGAGCGTGCAAAAATATCTGACACGTCCTTCTGGCCCTAGAAATAGAGTCGTATCAGATATTTATGTACTGTACATGTTCCAAACAAACCATGTTAGCACTTAGCAGCTGCATTGCATTCTCTAACTGGATTTCAACGCAATATTTTAAGAATAGCTTTTTATGGGCATTTTGGTTGCGCAAATAATATAATCAATTTATGTATTCTAAAAACTGTTTATTTTTCACCACGACAAACACGAAAAATACGACAATGCCATCGAACGTGTTTTTTGCGGGAAATTGGATATTTGTTATTTCAACGCGCAAAATGACTTATTTAACATATGGAATATTATTTTTCCCAAAAATCGCAAAACAAACTCGCAGACGAAGTCCCTTTCAATAGCAATGGCAAAAAAGTCCAAATTGAATATTTTTAAGTGCAGTAAGAGGCGTCTTTACCTATATTGCACGGTATGCGTTGCACACGGGCGCAGCGGTGTTAGGGGCGCCGGCCGCAGCATTTTGTACCTATTCCATTTTGACCGCGCGCTTCCTAGATGGCGCTAAAGTAATAATTGCACACGGGCGCTACATGGGCTAAAGAAGTCGCTGTGCAGTAAGCTGTGCCGTAGTGGGCCGGAATCTACTGGCAGTAATAACATCCGTTTCGCAGCTCCGTACGTGTCTGATATATCACCTGGCATTTAAAGCCAGGGTTATAGTAAGGCTTCCAGCTAGGACATTGCTTCCGAACCGGGGGGTAATTACCCTAAAACGGGGTAAAACTGCGTCTAGAGAAGGGTAACCAAAGAACTGAAAATAAAACGAATAAAAATGACATAATTATTATAATTAGAAAGAAGCCGTGGTGACCTAGTAGTTTTTCGAAATTTATGTGCGAAATTACATTACATTTGAAATTTACCATGAGCTATACGGTGAAGGAAAATATCGTGAGGAAACCTGCACACACCTGTGAAGTAATTGAATGGTATGTGTGAAGTTCCCAATCCGCACTGGGCCCGCGTGGGGACTACGGCCCAAGCCCTCTCATTATGAGAGGAGGTCTGTGCCCAGCAGTGGGACGTAAATAGGCTGGGATGATGATGATGATGAATTATTATAATAAGGTACACACAGGTCACTTGAGTATTAAGGAGCGGCCACACCGCTGCTTTAAAAAAACGGTGACGGTACGCCATTGCAGTGACGCATCGTATTGCGCACGGTTTTTATTGCATCTGTGATTGCATGCTCTCCACACCGCTACTTAAAATACGTAAACAGTGCGGCCTCGCAGTGACGTGCAGTAAACGTCAGGACTTTACCGCATCCAGTGGCGGACTAAGGGGAAGGCGGCTTTTGTTCGGTACAGTCCTGACGTTTACGGCACGTCAACTGCGATTCCGTGCCGTCGCCGTATTTTAAGCAGTGGTGTGGAGAGCATGCGAAAAAAACGGTGCGCATACGGTGCGTCACTGCGATTCCGTGCCGTCACCGTTTTTTTAGCAGCGGTTTGGTCGCACCTTTATCCGGGCCGGTAAATAATGTAACACACAAATTTTACTACAATTCGTTGACAATTACGGCCTGTAGAACAGAACAGCCGGACATCCGCCTGACAACACGGAAGTACATTTGCTGAAGCAGAAACGAATTATATTATAAAAAACTTATAAAAATTATGTCGTCGTGCTAGCGAGATAGCGAAATATTAAAACCTGCAGGTACGCTAGTTTCAAATAGGATCTTTATTACTTTAGCAATAAAGTTGAGAAGGATCCTGTTAAAGGTAATCTTGAGCCTCTGCAGAGATGCAAGTTTCAACTAAACCAAGGAATTGTGCACTGATTTAAATAAAACAGGTGGCTCGTGACTTTAGAGCAGGGATGCACAGACCGTGGCCCGCGGGCCCCATACGGGCCGCTGTAGATGTACCATATATCAGCCAAATGAGTGGTCTACCAATTTTTAAACAATTTCCTATCAAATGAATATGTCGCTAAACTCGACGCCACCGAGGACAAGAGGGCTGGCCGCTTCCTCGCACAGCGTCTTAGCATCGCCATACAGCGAGGAACTGCTGCCAGCATTCTTGGAACCATGCCACAGGGGCCTTTCTTAGATTTATATTAGTTTTTAATTATTATTATTAAGTTTTTATTAAGATAGATATATGAGCGAATGAAGTTTGCATTCCACCTCGTTTAAGAAAAATAAAATAAATAAAAATCATCGTGTAATATATTGGAGTGTGGTGGCCTAGTGGTTTGACCTATCGCCTCTCAAGCAAAGGATCGTGCGTTCAAATCCCAGCTCACACCTCGCTCTGAATTTTTCGAAATTCATGTGCAAAATTACATTTGTAATTTACCACGAGCTTTACGGTGAAGGAAAACGTCGTGAGGAAACCTGCACAACCTGCGAAGCGATTCAATGGTGTGTGTGAAGTTCCTTATCCGTACTAGGCCCTCTCATTGTGAGAGGATGCCTGTGCCCAGCTCTAGGACGCATATAGGCTGGGATGATGATGATATATTGGAGATATTATATATCTTCATAGGCACGATCATGGCATAAAAGAAACAATCAAATCAAAATGTAATCAAAAATACTTTCATGCGAGAATACACAAATTATGAAGGAAAGACAAAAGAAAGGAAATTGCTTATTCATGTGCTATTATTTTATTACATGTTTTCGCGTTTCTAAAAATAAAGAGTGTTCAAGCCTTTTTCAACCAAATTTAAAAAAGGAGGAGGTTCTCAATTCGAGTGTATGTTCTTTTTTTTAGTTTAATGGCCAGTGTACAGTCGAGAAAACTGTTTCGTGTACAGTCAACGTCATAAATAAGTGATCACTTTTGTACCTTGTCACTTTAACGTCATGTTTGACAAGCCATACGAAATTGTGTAACGACTGAAAGCGACAATGTACAGAAATGATCAGTTATTTATGACGTTGATGTACCAGTGGATACTCTTCACGCTAAAACGGTTGGGCGGATTTAAATGAAATTTTGTGTGTAGATAGCTGGAAAGAGGCGTGAATTTATTTATATTATATATGTCCCGCGTAATTACCAACGGCTAAAGCCGCGTTATCTGCAAAAGCTCTTTTGGGTTCTGCAGAAAAATTTGGGCTCCGCAGAAAATCAGCGTTGCTGCACCCACTGTGTGTGTGTTGCTATGCTGCTTGGAGACCCTTTTTCGGTGACATTTCGTGTCATTGCCATACGATGGACATTATGCTTGTAATATACTATTGTTTTTTGTGTTTGGTGGTGGTACTGTTAATAAATATTTTTTGTTTCTTTCTTTCTTTCAAAAGTAGCAAATTCAACATTTCGCATTACAAACACAAAGATATTTAATTTTAACGCTCTCCTGCAAAACTTGTCTCTAGTCAGATACTAGGAATTAGCTATTGTGTTATTATCGTCGACGATAGGCTTCTTCGACCCAATATTCCCACGATCTGGGAAAGAAATCTCAAATTTTCAATTACTTTGTTTGGAGACATATGACACAATTATTTCTAATGCAATTTCAGTGAAGATCTTTTTGAATTCACATGAGAATCAAAAATCTTGGGATTCAATTCAACAACCATCGTGCGGAGCCACGGGTAAACACTAGTCTATACAAATCTCCTTCTTCTTCTATCTATATCTATCTACCTATCTATATCTATCTATCCTGTCTATCTATCTATATTTTATTTATTTATTTTATTAAATAAATAAAAATCTATGTACGCACATAACTTCCGGACTTTTTTTTTATTGTGTTTTTTATTGTCAGGACAAGGTTTGTGCGCAAGAAAATTAAAAAAAAAACTGGAACGGTGGCGAAGCCGCGGGGGACAGCTACTTTTTAATAAAATTACCCTGATTCCGACTTAACATCCAAATGGGTCACGTGCCAATTCTCTATCGGCTCGTGCCTCAGAAATTGGAGTTCATAAAGTCAACCCATAAAATACGCCCCGTAGAGGCCGCTACGAAAGTCGTAGACCGTCTACGGATCTACGTAGCGCGAAATTTTCCTGGTTGTAAATTAACCCATCCGCTTTCGGCGGGTAAACCTCCACGTACGGGTTTTAGGGAATGGTGCACCCAAATTAGAGTGTTTTGTTTTTGACCCAGTTCACTAGGTTGGTAGTAAAAGTCATGTTTTGTGCCCGAGGGAGGCAAATTTATAATTATGTTTACTTGAGTTTAGTTCCGTAAACATAGTTCCTTTAATACGGTCTGTACACATCATCTCCGGTCTATACATCCTACTGTTGGGCACAGAGCTCTCCAAATGAGAGGGCTTGTTTTATGTTTGGGCCTCTTCGTAAGTACTAAATGATTATTATCTTATTTATTGGTATCATTTAACATTTGTTCTATGTAACCTTACCCTTAGATTAAGTACGTACATATATTCACTGTTTCGAACTCGCTATGGGTTATGTCCGAAATAAATTATTATTATTATATTTACCAGAGGATATTTTGCATAACCTAATACCCCTTCCCCTTTCCGTCACCGAACGACTAGGCGCGGTGAGCAGTTTCATCCTTATGTTGTAGACAATCCTCCATTACGCACGAAATGGGTTGCCTCTTCTTTCATTATGCGGACGGCTAAGGAGTGGAACTCTCTGCCGAGGTCAGTTTTTCCAGAACGCTATAATCTGGACATCTTTAAGGTCAAAGTGGTCAGACACCTTCTAGGCAAACGTGTACCATCTTAGGCCTCATCTTCGCCTTCCATCAAGCGAGATTTAGGCCAAACGTAAGCTTATTTTATAATTAAAAAAAAACACGCAGGCCCGGGGCGAATTCACATTCATTGAATTGGTTTGCGAATGTGAACTGACATCAATCGAAGTCCCTAAGTAAGTAAAGCTTGTCTTTATGGTTTAGTACCCATAGTGCCTAGTGACAATAAATAAACATGCTTAAATAGCTTCACTACGCAAAAATGCATTTTAACACCCAAGACTCAAAAGCAAATATTCGTATTTTTCATCTAAATATCTGCCTCGACTGGAAATCGCACCCGAAACTTATAGTTTTATAGTCAGATTTTAGAAGCTAGGCTTTCCGGTCATCAAACCCGGTAGTTCTCATTAAAGATGTTTTAATTTATTGAATAACTTGTCATCATCATCATGTCAGCCAAAAGACGTCCAATGCTGGACATAGGCCTCCCCCAAGATTCTCCCCTCAGACCGGTCTTGTGCTTTCCACATTCAACGCGATCCCGCGATCTTAACCAGGTCGTCACTCCATTTTGGTGGAGGCCTACCGACAGCTCGTCTCCCGGTCTGCGGACGCCGGAAAACTTGTAGTAAATTTCAACTACAATTTTGCATATGAATTTCGAAAAAACGCAAACCGACCCCATGACATTTTTCTTGGGAAGCCATAGTTCAAATCACTAAAACTACCATGACTTTTTGAATACCGGGTGTGGCCTGTAATATAAGCAAATAATTGAAACATAGATCATACTCGTCAAACTGAACAACATTAGATCAGCAACTTTTCAAAATAAGTATATATTTTTTTAATTTTTATTACATTTACAAGTTTATTCGAAGAAGCAATGCAAAGCAAAATTGATATTTTGTAGCGTGACAAGCGACGTCTGTTGTGTTCTAGGATGGCGTACATTGATAGCAGTAGGTACCTATTTAATTTGTACAAAAAAAGTAAAATTCAAAGATTACATTATTTTTAGAAGTCGCTGAACTAATGTTGTTCAGATTGACGAGTGAGGTCTATGTTTTAATTTTTTGCTCGTATTACAGGCCCCCGGTATACCTTGTAATTTTTACCTTTCTGAGTTCTAAGTTTTTTTATTAAATGTAGTATTGAAGTCCTAGACGTGGGTTTAAATTCATACAACATACCTAAAATACTTTGTTCTTACAAGTATATAAACTATTTATGTATGTTTATGTCCATTGCCTAGTACCCATAACACAAGCTTTATTTAGTTTGAGACTAGGTCAAGTGTCCCGTGATATTATTTTATAATGACCAACGAAATCCTTACTTCTTTCCTTCTTTTTTGTTTAAGATAGATACACAACAAGAAATTTTCATGAACATCGTCCACTTCCTGCCCTAGGGCAGTAAATTGTCTCCTTAATTGAAGATACACGTCCCCAATTACCGTCATTTGTTAACTATATAACTCGACTGAAACAACGTTTTTGTGATATGCACCCCTAGTATTAAGTAAAACAATACCTTTTTTTTCAAACATACAACACACGGTTGATATTTCGATTAAGTCTGAATGTTTATACACTTCCAGGTCTTCCACTGAACGTAGCTATTATAGTTTAATTAAACTTTGTCATAATTGGTAGTACTAACAAAGAGATCCCCTACATCCCAGTAATTTTTTTATATGGGTACCATTTTGCCAGCAATCTGCGCTCTCACCTCTGGAATCAGCAAGATTACCTTTTTATATATCTGAAAGCCCAAGCCCTCTCATTCTGAGAGGAGGCCTGTGCCCAGCAGTGGGGCTTAAATAGTCTGTGATGATGATATATGATAGGGGGAAAACGAACAGGCGGATCACCTGATGGAAAGCAAGCAATCACCGCCGCCCATGGACATTTGGCAGATACGTCAAGAAGGACATCATAATTTTCTAGTTACTTACAGCCTGCACCCGCCATCTTTACAAACATAAACAGGCGGCATAAAAAGCGAGTTACTCCGTATGTTCGATACTCGGAAAATTCTGCCAATAACGTTTTACGAGCAACTCTAAAACAATCATTAATACAGATTTTATTATGGCACGGTTTGCAGGCGTATTCTGATACATTTGTTTATTACAAACTCTTGTTTGATCCTATCATATACATCATTATCATATCGCGAGTGCTGCCTTCTGGCCGAAAGACGAGTTCCGGCGGTTCCGGGGCACCATGCCTCAGACAAATACGTCCATCCATCTACCACCATCCACCAAATTGTTTTTATTTTTATATGTAAGTATGTTACTCTGTAAGGTATTGTATGGGCCATGTTGCCTGAAATAAACGGTGTATTCTTATTATACCAGCCGTGTCCACTGTTGGACATAGGCCTCCCCCATCAGACTTCCAGTTGCTTCGGTTGGAAGCGGCCTCCATCCACCTCATCCTATATATTTATTTCTTAACCAATGAAAATGAGCATTACAAATTCATACCAACGCGCTGTGAACTTCCTGCATAACCTTTTCCCTGCTGCCAAGAGATCTTCGTACAGTAACCAGCATTAATATCTGCCACAGCGGATCTGACAGGTCCTTCCGGCCCTAGAAAATTTACTAGACTCTATTTAATAGAGTCGTACCTATCAGATATTTTTGCACGCTTGTTGTGTCAGATATTGGTGCTGGTGACTGTACTACCCGATTCGATGTAAAAGTAATGCATTTTTGATAAAAAAATAATTTTAAATACAAGATAGGAGATTTTTTCCTGACTGTACTTACTTTTTGTTGACCGTACTTATATTGTCATCCAACCTACATTTCCGTACCAAGGTACAAGTTGATGCCATTAATCGTTGAGGTGAGGAGTTCCGTCCGGTGGAGACGATCCAGGCTGGACCACCAGGATATTACTACCAAATCCATTGGTATTGTCGCCAGATTTACATAAATATTAAGACAAATTTCAAGTCAATCCGACCTCTGGAAGTGAGTCAAATTTAACTTGAAAGATACATACATATCGTACTACATTGCAATTTAAATATAAGCTTGTTATAAAAGGTAAAGTTAATGTAACAGAATGCAAAGTAAATGACTAGAGCTTCATATGCATAGATTGCGATACTAAACTTTCTGAATAGTCAGTGATTGCAAGGGTAGTTAGATGTAATTGAATGCAGAAAGTTTCGGAGCGTGCATTGCTTTCAAAACTTGATCTATGTATGCATGTCGACGACATGATGTCGTATCAACTGCGACCTCGAAAGTAGCTGAACATTTGGACACCCTAAATTCCAGTGTTTTTTCACATGTTGTTCGCGACCCCTTAGCGAATCATAAAGCCTTCATAAGGCTACGTTTCACAGCACATCTCTAGTGGAAACAACTGAGCGGAGCGAGGCGAGGTAAACGAAGCGTTTCTATTGGACAATGAAAAACACATTCTTCGCACATCTCTTGTGGAAACGCAACGTAAGGGTGTCGCTAAGCTTTAGTAGTAAAGAAGAAACATTGAATTTTAAGAAATAAGTTTATACCTACTACGAGAAATTCATTTAAGGGCATTTTTCAATTAGCACAAATGAACGAAAATGATGACATTAATAAAAATGTTGTGACGATTTGATATCCTATTATAAATGTGAAAGTGTGCGAAAGTGTGCGTGCATAAAGAAGTGCTGCATGCGTGTATTTGTTACTCCTTCACGCTAGCATGGCTGAACAGATTTGAATGAAATTTGGTACCAATGGGATGCTTGTGCTTCTAGAATAATACATAGGTTACTTTTTAACTAAATAAAGCTGCTGCGGCGCGCCTGTTTCGCTCGCTCTGCTTGCGCCGGTTAATCAGAATTTGTACCTAATACTCCTCGCTTCGCTCGTCATCGTACCTAATTTTTCGGAGCGTAAATTAATAGTAGAATACCAATTACATTACCAAAATTACTTCGAAGTAGGAAATTTTGGCTCCTTAGTGCGGGTTATGTACGGGAACAAGGTGCAACGTTGCGTTCTTTATAGTTTTGTGCTTATCGCGACATCATTTGCTGAGTAGGTGAACATATTAGTAACACTACTTGACAATAGATAGCGCTTAACATAATTAGAAGTTCTCTGAGTAGTCTTTGTAATGAGAATAAAATTAAATTAAAGACAGATTACATTTGAAATAGGTAAATACCGTCTCGACAAGTGTGCTCTGTTTATTATATACTGCAAATACATAATCGCCCGGGCTCGACCGGCACACAATGCTATTTACTTTCCAGTTGAACGCTTTTAACGAGTATTTGTCTTCCTATTTACCGGTTGCGGTAAACCTACGAGTATTAAATGTGAGATTTCACTATCATCGTGTCTCTTTTTAGGCTTCGTACCTACATCAAAAATGAAACGTAACTTTTAGGTTCTACCAAAGATTCGAGGTCGATTTGCGTTTCGAGGTTTTTTTGCCTGTTTGGTTTTATCCTCGTACAGCACATCTCTAGTGGAAACAGCTGAGCGGTGCGAGGTGAAATGAAGCGTTTCTATTGGTTCCTGAAAAACAAATGCATCGCAACACATTCTCGCACATCTCTGGTAGAAAAGGAGCCTTAGAGGATCACTTCGTTGTCCATCTTTGTATCTGTCAAGACCCCTTTTCTCAGGAACGCGTGGAGATATAAAGTTGAAATTAATATGAAATATTTAGAGGTCTACCACCAACCAACTATCGTTACTACTTATCCATGTCCATGTTATAAGATAAATGCGAAAATACCCGGGTACTGCCTTTTCGCAATGTAACGTGTGGCAACTTCATTTCGCAACTTTTCATTTGGCAAACACGAAAACTGTAAATATTTCAGGATTTACTTCAGGGCCATCCTGAAATATTTACAGTTTCAAAAATATTAAACAGTTGGGAAATGAAAGCTTGCGAAATGAAACAGGTTGTTAGTAAACCGGAAATACCTAATTCTTTCTTTTTTAGGGTTCCGGAGCCAAAATGGCAAAAACGGAACCCTTATAGTTTCGCCATGTCTGTCTGTCTGTCTGTCTTTCCGTCCGTCCGCAGCTTTGCTCAGGGACTATAAATGCTAGAAAGCTGTAATTTTGCACGAATATATGTGTAAACTATGCCGACAAAATGGTACTATAAAAAATTCTAAAAAATATTTTTTTGGTACCTCCCATAGACGTAAAGTGGGGGTGTTTTTTTTTCTCATCCAATCCTGTAGTATAGGATATCATTGGATAGGTCTTTAAAAACCATTAGGGGTTTCGATTCAGTGATTTGTTTGCGAAATATTCAACTTTAAAGTGAAAATTTTCATGCAAATCGAGCGTCCCCCCCCCCTCTAAAATCTAAACCGGTGGGTGGAAAAATTTGAAAAAATTCGAGATGGTAGTAAGTATATCAAACTTTCAAGGAAAACTATAACGGCTAAGTTTGCTTGAGAATTATTAGTAGTTTAAGAGTAAATAGCAGCCTAAGGCATAAAATATACCTAAACTTGGAAGATATTACTTAATTTTTTCGTAATGGCTACGGAACCCTATTTTGGGCGTGTCCGACACGCTTTTGGCCGGTTTTTTGTTTGTCTGTTACCTCTTCACACTTAAAGCTGAACCGATTTATATGAAATGTGGTACGGAAATAGTTTGAAACCCTCGGAAAGGCATTAAGATAAAAACAAAAACTAACGTAACCTTAAAATACCTACATTAAAAAAAGACAAATAATAATAATAATGAAAACTAAAACAAATTATTTAAAGCAGACCCCTTAGGCAAGGTTCCGATGATGCTAGCAGCGTTTGAATTGCTAGGCTAATTCTTTGTCCGAGGAAGCTGCCAGCTCTTCGGTCCCCTGTGGCGCCTACTCCCCAAAGTCGATAAAATTGTAAAGTATACTAAAAAAAACAATTTTACAATAAAAAAAATATCGAAAATCTAAATGACTAAAATAATAATAATAGATTAAATAATAAAACACGATGTGTTGATTGATATGGTTGACTTTAAGCTTGTTTTGAAAAATAATTTTATGACTTTTATTTTTCTTTATTTACTCATAATAATTTTTGAAAATAGTGGTTCGGTAACGCTGGGAGCGGTGACCTTGCCCGATTGTATTCAAAAAGTTATTGGAAGCAACTAATCTTGTTAATTAGTCAAAAAATGTATTTTTATTACCTTCCTACCAATACAAAGATCCGTACCTAGCACTTTTGTTGTGATTTCAAGAACCGACCCCCTGTTGCCAGATTAAAATCATCAAAATAATTCCCATGAAGCTGAATATGAGACGGAGCCAATTATACGAAGTTAATGAAATAAGTCCCTCGGATCAAGTTTATTCGTTAATCGTAAATGAGATACGTCGGATCGGTCCGGTTTATGCCCGCATTAAGTGTGCCGAACGATTTTATTGAGCTATAGACTGTTATACTTAAGTTTGGCTATGTAACTCGAAGAACCTTTGGAGCGGCTTTGTTGCTATGCTGCGGTTGCCTAAAGCTGGGTCCACATTTGTATCATTTTGTCATATCGTATCTCCGTCGCGTTGCACGCCGCTGCGCGCCGTATTTGATCGCTTGGGATAGATGTTGATACGCGTATAATTATATACCCCGCACATTCGCAATCGAATACGCGTATCAAGATCGGTAAGTATGGACGTGTTTTGATACTGTATCACGATACGAAGTTATGATTTGATACGCGATACGCCGTGATCGCTCTCAAGGCGATTTTTCCCTGATCATCAAAGGGAATATGGGTAGCGTCCACACTTAATGATACGGCGTTATGATACGACACGCTGCTACGCTATGATAAGCATGGACGCATTTTTTCATGCGACGATGCTAGTGATACGGTGTGCCCAAAGTAAGCGTCTATACTTAGGATACGCGAGCTCTATACGATACGCGTGATCGTAATTGGAAAAATGACACAAATGTGGACCCAGCTTTAAAAGTTTGGATAAGTTTTTATCTACACCCATTATAGTATTTTAACCATTATGATATCGCAATGAACATTACCGCACGGAATGGTGGCGCAGCTTCATCTTCGGGCGCAGGAGCTCGTGGGGGCAGACATAGTTCTGGTTGCAATGCAGGTCATTCTCAATGGTTTTTGAACGCATGATAGAGGATTTAATATATAAATGTAGGATAAAGTAATGTACGTAACTGTACGTAATTAGGCCTTAAATCATTCGTGTGATCCTTTTATAAAACACGGCTACACCTCGTTTTATAAAACCACACTCATGTTTTAAGGACCCTTATTACGTAACAGTTGCGTAAACTACTATTGATAAAGACATATTAACTAATATTTAAAATTCTGTTTATTTTGTAATGGGTGTTAATAAAAGGACTCGTCAATGTCACTTACCCTTTTCCTTGCTAAAATAAACGAAGTATACCCATTGTTACATTTTCTATCCCCTTTAAAACTATTCAAACTCAACAAACATCGATACCCTTGTGAAACATAATTCATAATTCATAATTCATAATTCATAATTCATTTATTTGCAATAAGTGTTGGTTATAAAGGTCTTAAATTTAAAGCAATAAAAAATGTTCACACACTTAGCTAATTATAATAGCATGCAAAATATAAAGTTTTATAACCTTAAAATAAAATAAAAATAATGTCAATGTTAGTTATTATGTCTAAGTGAATAATTATGATAAAATGTCAACTGATCAGATTAAATTTAACCTAAGCCTGATCTAAATACCTTAGCTCAAAGGAGTTTCTAGAATCCAAGATGTTCACGAGGAGGGATTAAATCTCCCAAGCCTGCGTTTGCGATTCCCATACATTTGAATGTTTTATTTGTAAGCGGATACCGAAGTATGCAGCGCTCGATGTGCCACTGATGCGGTGTGTGGCCATGACTTTGGTGAATTAGGGACAAAAACAATTAAATACGAAACAATTGCTCTAAACTATCGTAAGCAACAGTGTCGTAATGACAATTTTCATCACAATTGCTGGTAAGCAGCAGGGGTCGGACAAAAAGTGCCGATGACGTCAAACCACTTATAGGATGATTTCAAATAGTATTTTTGAATTTCATAAACAATTATCACTTATCAACGACGCTGCCCCCGAGCTGTGACATCAGTATCGGCAATTTTTGTCGTACAAATATACAATTTTACTCGCAAATGAGATGAAAAACATTGTATATCGCACGGGTGGTACTGGAATTACGAATTTTACGTTATTCGAAAACTTATTAACGTCATTCCATAAACTTTACTATAGATGTGTATAACAACCCTGACTTAAGTATCTTTACGTAAAAATCATTGATGACTACACAATTATATTGTTCACCCTCGACTAGAAAAGCAAATAGCAATAATAGTTCATAGAACCTCCGCAAAGTAACGCCTGATTGAATAAATTACTTTTTCATCACTTTTGCTCGTCAATGACGTTATTCCATGCCTGTATACTAAAAGGCAATGGCCTCAATTGTTCCCGCGGGAATTATGGATTTACGAATAGTATTCCTTCCCAAGGGAGTTATGACTTTAGTTTTAAAAAGTTAGTAGGTACGTCATTTCAGACTAAAGAGGTTTCAAGTCAGCCAACGTTTTATTTACATCTTTAAAACTTAGATATATTAACCTAATTTACAACCATAAAAATTTGCCACGCTTCATGAAACTTCGTTATTTTTATATTTTAGATTTATATCAAATTGTTTTGCAATAATTTTACTAAATATTTTTTAGCAAGTTGGAATAATCTGGCCGTAATACCATTCTAAACTAAACACGGTTCTTAGTTATTATCTATGGTCGACGACTCGAAAAAAGTGACAATCAGGGGGGCTACGATGAAATTCGAAAATCGAAGTTCATATCGTTTTCCTGACGCTAATATTATTTAATACGAGAATGACAGGGACGGTGCGATACGAACTTCGATTTTCGAATTTTGTAGTAGCCCCCTGTATTGGCGGGTAGCTATCTTTTATTGTTGTTTTCTTAGCGTCTTGCTTTTGCTAAGCTGTGAATTATTTAATTTTTTGTATTTTTTACCTCGCAATGTGATGAAAATCATTGTATGTATCATGGGCCGAAGGGGATTACAAACTCGGGTCATAAAAATTCTAATAGACTCTCGTTAGTAATCCCCTTCTTACGCCCCTTAATCCCCTTCTTACGCCCCTTAATGCACAATGTACTATATTCCATGTCCTACAATAATTTCATTTCATTTCATTTCATTTCATTTACATTTCTCGTAGTTCATGGTGACTCCAGTGTACCCAGGCGGCGGGAGTAATGCGGATTTTCACCCCGAGTGCACGCGCACTCGACGCTTATTAATACAAACAGCAGAGTATGGGCGGTGGGGACACCATATTGAGCGAGAATGTGAGGACATGCTAGGATTTTTTATGGACTATACAGGTATAGTCCACAAAAATCCTACTTAACTAAATGTTAACCAACTTCAACTGCCAGATTTGACACGTTCAAGGATTTTTTATTTTACTTATTTAATCATCGTAGTAATTCAAACTAGATTAATAAAATGTATTTCAATGCAGAAAAGGTATTGGATAGTTTAATGGGGGAAATTTCAATCTTTAAGATACTTATTGACGTTGTATTGTTATACAATTAGTTAATTACCTAAACCTTTCAACTGTTAAATAAAGACAAAAATGAACTTTTTAGTAATATTTTAGGGTCATCCCAATATTATTGTAGACCCAAGCGTGGTCTAAAGCGTCTTAACTGCCGTTGCCCGTGTGTTAATTTTATTAAGTAGACTCTTAATAATAATGTAGTCTAATGTAGTGTAATGTCTATGAACTAAAGCTAAATAAGTATAATAACTCTTGAACTTCTCCAAGTTTCTGAAAAAAAAGGGTACGAAAGATGACATAATATTACAGTTCCAACAGTCACCCCATTGGGGCATAGGTACATTTTTTTTTATGTCCCACTGCTGGGCAAAGGCCTCCCCTTTTCTCCGCCACTCTTCCCTGTCCTGGGCATGCACCTGCCAATCGAGCTGAAAAACGCTCAGGTCGTCCCGCCATCTCCTCTTGGGTCTGCCTCTGCTCCTATGCCCATCAGGTACAATATTTATAATATTTATATTTATACCTATAGGTTCTTAGAACTAAATATATTCTATTTTTTTACAATATTTTTATTAATTACCTACCATCACATGAAAAAAAATAACAGAGCAAAATAACGGACAAATCCGAGTACGAGACCCTTCAGCCTACCTTTCTACCTGCCCTACCAAATCTTACCATCCCTGCCTTTTTTACTTTTCCTGTAAAATTCTCATTTACATTTCTTCCCTATCGCCGTCGTAATTCACTCAGTCGCGATAAACAAATAAAAATCGTAAAAACACTCGCTGGACGGAACAAACGGTGTATCGCTTAATTTATTGAATCACAGATAACTGCCAGCTCTTAACGGCTGCCGGCACAGTAGCTTACCCGACAGTAGGTGGAATGAGGGCTATCGCGTATGAAGTCGCCGCTAGAGGCGCTAGTGTAGCGTGAGGTGTGCGAAATGCCAAATCTCATAGTTTTTGGGTGAGCTACGCGGGGTTATTTATAATTAGAATAATTTTGAGAATATTTTGCAATATCTGAAATTAATTATGGCAAATATGCGTTCCGGGGCAATGAATGTCTGTGTTTTAAGACAGTTTTGTCTTTCGGAAACCTTTGTCCTCCCTTTTTTCCGAACAAAACGGGGACTATGGAACACTGTGGCATGCTCGATATTTTTATGGTACGGTTTTAAGGTGTATTAAATATCATTTTAATCTAAAATTTGTTTTCACGCCCATAATAACAGACTTTGAAAGCCATACTTAAAAACCTCACGCAACAGTGCGCCATCTAGTGAGACAAAAAACGATAGCCCTCATTCTGTTATGCCTTTTTGTTTATAATTATAATTTTAATATAAACACCTTGGCCACTTTTGATATGACAATGTGTATATTTTGTATATTGTTCTATTATTCCTTTTATGTCTGCTATCTTTTACACTTCATTCTTGTGTCGCTTACCGTGAACAATACAGTGTGTTACCGGCAGCCGGGCTTTTTTTAAGGCAGGTTAAAGTAACGTATTTCACACACTGCCACGTACAGCCAGCAATGTACAGCAATGTAAAATGACAAGTAAGTGTAAATGACAGCCGACAGGTACTTTGATTTTACTTAATAATTTACTTTTCTGTACATTGCTGGCAAATTTAATTTTGTTCGGAAGTTAACAGTCTGAATTTGAGTTTATTAATTAAATTAACGTCATGGTTAAGTTACAGAAATACGTTACTTTAACCTTCCTTAAAAAAAGCCCGGCTGCCGGTAACACACTGTATACTTCGTTTTACACCCTGCAACTCTAGTTTCCTTCAAGTACTTAATCTTTATTCTTTAAACTAGGAATTGGTATATGTATATGACGGAGAAGGAGGTCTCTCTTGCTAGTTATCACTCATATTTCTCTTTAGGCGAAACACAATCACTTTAAAATAACAGTTTTAATGTCTTTCACGTGGGCTTCTGATTAATTACACTATTAGCAACTTTTAAATGTGTTAACAATTTTAATTGCTATAAACTAATTATCTTAATTAATGGACACTACTAAACGTAAGACAGTTCCTCGGGAATGCGTCTGTCTCAAGCCCGCTCCCGTGTTTTACTGCTTTACACCGAGACTCTGCCAAAGCAACACTCATGTGTTACTTGCGTTATGTAGCGCCATGGTCTATGGCTATACTCCGACATATATGTATGTATGTATGTGTATATAATCAGAATCTCAGAAACGGCTCTGACGATTTCGATGAAATTTAGCATTTGAGGGTTTTCGGGGATGACAATCGGTCTAGCTTTTTCTTATCTCTGGGAAAATGCTTACTATCGAGTTTTAGCCCGAGCAAAGCTCGGTCGCCCAGCTACTATTTATTAATAATCCAACTGACGAACTAAATAGTAGGTACATTATTTTCTTAGCGCAAGAATCTAACCAATTATTGTTGTTCTTCCTTACTGCTTCAATGTCTACTGTGGCCGGTAATGCTTTATTTACCGTTTGGGATACCGATGAAAAGGCCGCGATTACTGAACCAGGTGCGAACGGTATCATTCGCCAATGAATGGCCGCGAGGATACCCGAGACTTCTTTCACGTTATCGTAAAGCCTACTTGTTTAATAAGGGTTTGCTGACCGGTGGAATGTCGCTATGGCTTTAGTATCATGAGGTTCGATTGCGTTACAGTTTTGCGTCTCGAGTACAGTCGAGGAAACGGAATCATGTGCCAGGGTGGAACCTTTTATTAATCAATTTCGCTATAATTTCTTAGGCAGATGTATGGGACGTCAACATGACATTAGTGTAGCACAAAGGTTCCACCACGGTACATGATTAAGTTTCCTTGACTGTACAATGGTGCTTTTTATGCACTTGTTGTACCATCTACTTTTTTATATCGCATGGATTGGGTTAAAAAAATCTTTTACTTTTAAACGGATCATGAACATTTTGCAACATAGGTAATATATTTAATACTCATCCCAGCTTAGGTATATACGTCCCACTGCTGGGCCCAGGTCTCCTCCCAGAATGAGAGGGCTTGGGCCCAATGCGGATTGGGAACTTCACACACACCACTGAATTGCTTTGCAGGCTAGTGCAGGTTTCCTCACGATGTTTTTCTTCACCGTAAAGCTCATGGTAAATTTCAAATGTAATTTCGCACATGAACTTTTTTTTTACTTAGAGGTTTGAGGCCGGGGCTTGAACCCACGAACCTCTGCTTAATATAGGTCAAAGCACTAAGCCACCACGGCTCTTAACTGATACTACTAATATAATACTAATAGTACTATACTTGGTTTGGATAGGTATTTAACTTAATGTAAACAAAACAACGTCGGTTGGTGTCTTAAATATTGAAATCCCCCATTAAACAATCTAAACATTTACATTTCTGTATTGAAATACACTAGTCTAGTTTGTATTATTACAGTGATAGATAAGTAAAATGTAAGTAAGTATAAAAACCTTGAACATACCAAATCGGGCAGCTGAAGTTTGTTTACATTTAGGTAAATACCTATCCAAACCAAGTATAATACTTTTCACAATGACCGCCAAAATCAGACATTCCCAATATAAGACCCATTTAAAACAGACACCGGCTACTAACAAATCACAGGCACCATATTGCCATTATAATATTGAAAAGTTTCTTTCCAAAATATGGACCACTACATCCCCGACATCTGTTCCGCTTTAGCTCTAAAACTTTATTCTAAAATGGACTACAACTTAGCTTGGGGCAGTCCATTTTAATACTTTACAGCATTCCGCAAGCAAAATCCAACTTAACTTCAGAAGCATCTTGCGGCTTCTAAACATTTCTTATAAACACTGAGGTTATTAAGTTTTCTCTGTATTTATTTTGTAGAACTTATTTTTTTATCAAATATCTGGCAAAGCATGCGGGTCACCTGATGGTAAGCAATCACCGCCACCCATGAACACCTACAGCATTATTAGTACTGCGGGTGCGTTGCCGGCCTAAAGGGGAGGGAGTAGAGTAGGGGGAAGGGGGGAAGGGAGTTGGGCCTCCGGATCTCCCACTCACCGTACGAAACACATTAGCAAAACTACTATTTCACTCCGGTATTCTGTGTCTTATTTCTTTATGAGTAACTCTGGTTAATGAGGGCTATCGCGTATGAATTCGCCACTAGAGGCGCTAGTGTAGCGTGAGGTCTCCGAAATGTCAAATCTCATAGTTTTTGGGTCAGCTACGTGGGTTTATTTATAATTAGAATAATTTTGTGAATATTTTGCAATATCTGTAATAAATTATGGCAAATATGCGTTCCGGGGCAATGAATGTCTATGTTTTGAGATAGTTTTGTCTTTCGGAAACCTTTGTCCTCCGTTTTTTCCGAACAAAACGGGGACTATGTAACACTGTGGCATGCTCGATATTTTTACGGTACGGTTTTAAGATGTATTAAATATGATTTTAATGTAAACTTTGTTTTCAGGCCCGTAATAACAGACTTTGAAAGCCATACTTAAAAACCTCACGCATCAGTGCGCCATCTAGTGAGACAAAAAACGATAGCCCTCATTATGGTCCCTATTACCGATGCATACAGGTAGCTAACAAAGTGTCGGAAGAAAG
Source organism: Choristoneura fumiferana (assembly GCF_025370935.1). NCBI lineage: Eukaryota > Metazoa > Arthropoda > Insecta > Lepidoptera > Tortricidae > Choristoneura > Choristoneura fumiferana. Next base: position 13,535,107 of record NC_133486.1, on the reverse strand, counting down.
AAACGACCAAATTATTTAAGAAGCTTCTCATTAAGAAATCTATGAAAAGAGAAGAACTGAGACATCAACGCACAGCCTGAACCTTTGGACATAGAAAGCTAATTATTTTCACATGTGTTGTTTTTAAAATGTACTCGTATACTAGGAGTAAAAAAGGATTTTTCGAAACTCAAACCTTAAGGGGAAAAAGGGGTTGAAAGTTTGTATACCGGGTGTGGCCTGTAACACGAGCAAATAACTAAAACATACATCGAACTCGTCAAAGTGAACAACATTAGTTCAGCGACTTTCGAAAATAATGGAGTCTTTAGACCATCCTAGAACCAAATTGACGTCGCTTGTCACGCTACAAACATCAAACGTTTTGCTTTTGTACATTGCCTCTTTGAATACCTAAATAATTTATTGAATCAGAGCCCAATTGCATAATAAAGTACAAGCTAATAGTATTAGTGAATTTCAATACAAAATCGCTAATAATATTAGCTTGTACTTTGTTATGCAATCGGGCCCAGGCGTTACTTTGCGTACTGTGAGCAACGATTTTTTTTTAGTTTGTCGAATAAACTTTAAAGTGTTAGAAAAATAAAAATAAACTTTTTTTTTTAGTAGCCTATAGGTACAGTGTCCCACTGCTGGGCAAAGGCCTCCCCTTTCTCCTTCCACTCGTCTCTGGCTTCGGCAAAATGTAGCCATTCCGGCTGGAATCGCTCCAAATTGTCCCGCCACCTTCTTTTAGGCCTACCTCTGCTCCGGCGTCCGTCGCTTGGAACCCAATCAGTGGTGATTTTGGCCCAGTGTTCCGGATGCATCCGGCAGACATGACCTGCCCAGTCCCACTTGAGTTTGGCGGTCTTTGTCCCCACATCAACAATTCGTGTTTTTGAACGCTGTTCAGTGTTTGTTATTCTATCGGCTCTTCGAACACCTAGGATACTGCGCTCCATAGCCCGCTGGCAAACCTTGAGTTTGGACTTCTGGGCCTCAGTCAAAGACCAGGTCTGAGCACCGTAGGTTAGGATGGGCAGGATGCACATGTCAACGAGCTTGCTAAACTAATTATTGTATGTAATTATGTATGTAAACTAATTATTTTTAAAAGTCGCTGAACTAATGTCGTTCACTTTGACGAGTACGGTCTATGATTTGATTATTTGCTCGTGTTATAGGCCACACCCGGTACCTAGAAGTCCGTAATTTTTCAAGCTTGAAGCATAAAACTTTGTTCTTAAGCTAACAATTAGAGATAAAGAAACATTTGTATTACTTAAAGTTTTCTAAAATTCTGAAGAGGTTAAACGGGGGTTCAACGTTGATATGTATGCTTAGGTTGATTTTTGAATTCGAAAATTTGCACTAAAAGGTCTGAGTGCTCGAGTCGCTAATGCCCAATAGACGACACCCTGCTGTCATCTCTATTGCTAATGACATAAGATTAAAGATGCCAACTATTGGGACAGTGACGAGCACTCGTACGTTTACCTTATTCGTCTTAAGCAATGTCTGTCTGTATCTCTATTTAAAGAAAGAAAGAAAGAAAGAAAATACATTTATTTAACGCCATAAAATAAACATACAAGACACACATGACGCTAAATAGGTCCCCACTCAGCATAATGCCATGGCAAGCCGTGGCGCTGATTTTCAGTTAGGACCTTTTCTAAAAACATTTACATACTATAATCCTCGGAAATAACAATCAAAACACGAAACAAAGGATGGTAGAAAAATAATCTTAATTAAGTACCCCAAATTTAACGCGAGCGAAGGTGCGGGCAAAAGCTTGTGTTGTTATAAAAATTACGACTTTTCAAGTGATAAAATCCACGATGTTAATCATGAGAATTCTCACGAGAATTTACTAAAATACCGTAGTTTCAATTCAACTTCTGGATAAATTACGCGTGAGAGGTTTCCTCGCAAAAAAACAGCTCTGTATGGTCGAAACACTTTTTGTATGGCAATTAAAATATAAATAGACTAAGTAGTGGTATGAAACAATTGCCTTTGAAAATGTTTAAGCAAAAACTTAAAGCTTGGCTTGTGTTAAAGGGTTTCTACTCAGTTACCGAATACTTTTCTTCTTTTGATCAATAATAAATCAGGTGACATTTTGATTATAATATAAAAATAAGAATTGTAATTTATGACATTTTGCATGCCAGATGATGGTGAAATATGTGAACCAATATTGTCTTTTAATTAACACCTCTTGTACCATATTTCAAGCGAAATAAAGTTGTTTGTATTTGTTTGTATTTGAGGCGGGTAAACCAGTTGGTTTATAAATTTAATAACCCCCTGTTTCACCATCCATTGATTAAATTTAACTGATAGATAAATGTGATGCCGTCTCTGTTTGCTTTGTTAGAATAGACGGAGATCATTTATCCGTGAAATAAAATTAATCAATGGCTGGTGAAAGAGCCCCTAAGGGGCTGTTTCACCATCCATTGATTAGTGTTAACTGGCGGTTAGGTGTGATGCCGTCTCTATTTGTTTTGTTCGAATAGACGGAGACGGCATCACATTTAACCGTCGGTTAACGCTAATCAATGGATGGTGAAACAGCCCCTAAATCTAGCAAAAGGATTTTTCTGCCGAATCGTCTAGTTAGAACATAACTTTAATATCTCAATCTCCAATATAATATTCAAGTAGGGAGGGTTAGATAACTCATGTACTTACCTACGAACCAGAGATTACATTACAACTATGAGAGTTATGCCTTAATAAAGCCTTTCCTCAAGGCCACGCGTGGGCAGTGGGCAGTTCGGTCAATAAATATAAAATAGATGACGCCGCGTCAGCTAACGGAAGGTTAGCTTATCGTTACAGAGAGTTCACTTTCAATTAGTGGGGGATTGTATGAGTTTTTGGTATCAAATTCATCATCATCATATCATCTGTAGTACGTCCACTGTTGGACATAGGCCTCTTCCGTCGTCCCCCGTATTAAATAATATAAAGTTTAGTACCTGGGCAACCGAGCTTTGCTCGAGCTGAAACTCGGTAACAAGTGTTTTCCCAGAGATAACACCAAGCTAGATCGATTTTTCATCCCTGAAAACCCCTACATACCAAATTTCATCGAAAACGTTGGAGCCGTTTCCGAGATTCTGATTATATCCAAGAATAACTCTTTTAAAGGTATTAGATTAGATAGATAGATAGTTACAGAACTATTTTTTTTATTTATGACGGTGAAAGCATTCTACACTTCCACTGAACGTAAATATAGTTAGTTACATGTTTAGTTTTAGTTTTGTAACTAAGGGACCCCATACGTACCCGTATTATTATTGTTCTTTTCATGCAATTTTTTTTATTTAATTTTATACTGTAGTTTATAAGTATGTATTTTTTTTAATTTTATTTGTAATTATTTTATTTTGAAAAAATACTTTCTGCCAAGTTTCTTGCGGCGCATTCTTCTTGACAATGATGGTCTTTTCGAATACATTACAGCTGGTGCGTGTGCGTGTCGCGTCATGCATGCATGTGTGCATCGGCCTTTAACAAGAACAACACGTTCCGTTTGTGTTTATGACGTCATAACCACAACGCGGGCGGTTAAGTTCACGTTTTAGTGCTTGCTTATAATTTTCATTTCGTGAAAGTTTGTTTTATTGCTTGCACGCCATCACTGCTATTTATTATTCCTTGGAAAAAGTAGTTCATGTTATTTTTATTAGTCATTGGCAACAGCTTTTGACTCGTCCAGTAAACTAAAATCCCATCAAAAACATTTTAATGTGAAATAAGAAAAGGCGCCGTTGTTGACTTCGCCTTCGTTTTTGTCTTTCCATCCTCACCATCTTGGTGATTGTAGTACCGTGCGTTTTAAGCTAAACTTCTTTCCTCGAACGACGAAGATCTGGAATCAGCTTACTGCGGCAACATTCCCGGAGCGTTACAATTTAGGGATCTTTTAAAAACGAGCCTACCAATTCCTAAAAGGGTCGGCAACGCACCTGTGATGCCCCTCGTGTTGCGGGTGCCCATGGGCGACGGTGATCGCTCTTCATCAGGTGAGCAGTCTACCCGTTGCCCCCCTCTTATATAAAATAAAAGCATTGAGATCTACAAGGTGTAACTTTGAACATGATCCAAAATTAACTCATTTTTCGAATAATCAGGTAAAATTTGCGGTTTACATAGCTACTTATTGAAATTAAATCACGAACTTGATGTATTAAAACCGCAAATTTTATCTGACTTATTTCAAAAAATGAGTTAATGCATTATATTGTCCAGCATTAGTAGCTAGAAACACAATTTTTAGATCACGTTCAAAATTAGACCTTGTACCTATAGGTATAGGTACTAAGTTCTGTGTAGAAAATCTGGAAATTTTAGTTAAGAACATGCAATATTCTAATGCAAGTTGAAAACTTGACTTGGCTGGTTTAAGGAATAAAATAAACGAATTTCGGTTAGTAAATAAATAAATTATCAAGATTACAAAAGACATTAAATTCTGTAGAGTGATTCCTCTGTCGCACCATACTTCCACGGCATTAGCAACTGCTAGCTACCGATCCGGTCCGGTTGTAAATCCGGTGCCGGGAAACCGGAACGCCCCGCAAGTGAGCTCCTGGCCCGGGAATAATTATCTGGATACATCTTTTTGATCTAGATTTAGACCTTTTCTTACCTTGGTCATTCTCATTTTATCGTGCACCTGTCTAATTACCGTACCGCTTTTTTTTTCATGCAAAAGCAACACGTCACTGGATGACGAAAATGGATGGCTGCCACAAATAGGTAAAAAAAGAAACCGGATAAGTGAGTTAAACTTGCGTGGAGAGGGTTACTTCCCTAGATATACCAGGAATTTCCTATATTACGTTAAAGATTTTCCTGGAATGTAATAGATAGGGACAGAACTATTTTATTTTTATTTTAGGCCCCAATATTATCGGGGATAAGGGAGGAATGGTAAATTTTCGACTAATTCTTAAACTAGCTATTGCCCGCGAATCCGTCTGCGTAGTATTAGTTTATCATCCCGCGGGAAGTAGGTTTGCAATTTTCCGGGATAAAAACTAGCATATGTCCTTTTCGGAGACTCAAACTATCTGTATAGGTACCGAATTTCATCTAAATTGGTTGAGCAGTTTAATCAAATAGACTTACAAACTTTCGCATTTACAATGTTAGTGAGATAACTCCACAACTATTTCTCTTAAAGTTCACATCACAGTCCAGTGCTAAGACCGTTGAAAAGTCACTTTCAAGTAGGTATGTATTTACTTAGCTTTGTAATGGCCCTTTAATTTATACGTAAGGTTAGACATCTGCCACGTTCTACCAGTCCTAGATACACCTCTAGGGTATCTGATATTATGCATATGCGCTTTGTTGTGTCATCTTGCTCGCTAATCCTGCCGTGAAACAGCAGTGCTTGCACTGTTGTGTTTCGGCGTGGAGAGTAAGACAGCCGATGAAATTACTGGCACTTGATTGAGGTATCCCATCTTAGGCCTCTAGGTTGGCAACGCATCTGCCACCCCCCTGGTGTTGCAGGTGTCTATGGGTGGTGGTGATCTCTTATCATCAGGAGACCCACTTGCTCGTTTCCCATCCAGTTGAATAAAAAAAAAAAAAAAAAAGTTTATAGGACTGGTCGTACATAAATGACAAATTATATTTCACAATATTTGAAAAAAAACACAATATTTACTTACTTGTATATAATAAGGAAATTTTCGTATTTTCTATATATTTATCCCTATTATCAAAGAGTATATGTAGTTTCTATTGTCAAAGTCAAAGTCAAAATATCTTTATTCAATTTAGGCTATGACAAGCACTTATGAATGTCAAAAAATCTACAATGAATGTCAAAAAAATGCACCTAACCACGCTTAATTGCATGCATAATTTCAATGTAAACAAAATTATTACTAACACAAGGACAGACGTCACACGCACACGAACACATCGAAACGTCAGTTGGCCGCCATCCGCCATCTTGCCGCGCGATGATGTCATGCGACGTGGTTTGACGTCAGCGCACGTGGCTATGCCCCATGCAGTGTTGCCAGTAAGATTAACCCCGAGTTTACGGGAATAGTGAAATTTTGATAGGTTTTTGAGATGAGTTGTTTATTTGGATATTTTATGAAGTCATTATTGTTTTTTTTTAAATTAAAACTTACTTATTTACATTGGCAATATGTGTGAATATTCAGGGGCCCTCTTGTTCTGAGAGGAGGCCTGTGCCCAGCAGTGGGACGTATATAGGCTGGGATGATGATGATGATGATTCAGTAATTTTACGGCGTTTTTTTGCCTCGTTCCCGTTTGAGCAAGAAAAAAATAATTATAAAAATAAAAGACAGTAGGTATCAACGTTAAATTTAGTAATAATCATGAAATTGTTATGAGGTTTGATTGCTCAGTAAAACTCGAATACTCACTCCCAAATACTTATAAACATTATTAGCTGTTGCCCGCGACTTTGTCTGCGAAGGATTCGTTTATTGCACACTCTTGGGAACGGTTTCTTTTTCTTTTATTTATTTTCGTATACTATTATGATAATAGAAAAATTCCGTAGCAATTGATTCAGTAAAAAAAAGTGCGAAATGGCGTGAAAGTGGAAAAACAAAATCATTTTCACATTTATAATTTATCAGTAAAAGTCAATAATGTTTCTCAACTTAAACATTTCGAGTATATGAAAAAAAATATTAAAAAAATCCACTGCAATAACATTTAGCATAAGGCTAAGTTTAGATGAACGCGCGGTGAAGCGCGGTTGGCTTGGCGCGCGGTTTAAGATTGTAACAAATCAATGCTGTTGTTGACATGACCGCGACAATAGCATTGATTTGTTACAATCTCAAACTGCCCGCGCGCGTTCGCCTGAACTTAGCCTAACAGCCACAAAATTGTTATAAATCTTAGAAATTTGCATCAATGTACTGCTGCATACTTTATTCTATTATAATAATATCTCAACTATAAGGAACTTATATAATTATAAAATTAAAACGGCGAACTTCATTTTCATCGACAATTTCTCCCACTCACGAATAATTTATGGAATTTCTTTTCACAAAAAAAGAAAATTAAGAAAAATAAATTGGGTAGTAAAAAAAAACACAAATATTCACATTTCATTTAATGAGGGAAACCCATAAAGTTGTGCAACGTTACCCCACAGCATTAATTATATTTTAGGGTTTCTTTTTTTCTTCGTCTGACAACCCCGGCACTCAAGCAACGTTCCTACTCCTACGCCTACGCCAGTCGCGTTGCGTTGTTGAAGTTGGATTCACGTTGTGCTTTCCAGTACACAGCCTGTTCAAATTTGAGGTAAGTTCTTTTAAAAGTTCTTAGTTTCTCGATTTTTATCGATTTATTTCGAAGTTCGTAAATACTTAAACCAAATAAAATGGTACGAATTATTGTTTGAATCGGTCTTACGACCGTTAAATATTTGCCATCCTTTACACATATAGTAATCTGCTAGGTGAGTGAGCGAGATGGCAAGCGTTTGACAATCGCCTTACAACAAACAGCCACGCGCGTTTAAGAATGACCACGTGGAATATAGGCGGTATTACTTTGATGAAATAATTGAAGTCCAAACAAGCATAATTTTAGTATTTATCGTATAAACGAGCTTACTGGAAATATTATGTGTATACTCTAGAGTTATTGTGTGTATTCAGTATACAATAGGTACACCAAGTAAGTAGGTAGGTAAGTGCTTTCAGCGCCTGTATTGTATTTGGTGGACTTACGTATATTATGTCAAAGTGTACAGAAACAAGTATTATTATTAAATCACTGCACTGCACGGCGACCAAATGGTTGTATGGGAGTCGGTTCCCTTATTAAATTCAATGTGCGATATATGTATACGATCAATATTTTAACATTTTACATGTTCTAAATCTACATGTCATTCTGTCTACGTTTTAATATTTAACATGTTCAGATATTTACTGACAGTAAATTTGAGCCGTGGTAATTATTGATCAATGTTCCCTGAAACAAAATCAGTGATGCAAACCCGGATTTGAACTCATGATCCTCTGCTTAAAACCTATATAGGTTAAACCACCGAGACGTTCTTATAGCCACCCGAGCCGGTACGGCGAGGGTGAATAGACCCGTCGAGGGGGAAATGAGTTTAAGGCTCAAGTTTTACACTCTGCTTTTCACTTCGATTGAGAGGAAATTAAATAGCAACATTATTAACTTAAATACCTACTAGGTACCTATTATTTTTCATGTATTGATATCCTACTAATATTATAAATGCGAAAGTTAGTGAGTGAGTGAGTATGTTTGTTAACCCTTCACGCTGAAACGGCTGGACGGATTTAGAAGAAATTAAATTTGGTATGCAGATAGCTGGACATCTGGAATAAAACATAGGCTACTTTTTATTCCGATATTCCCGCGATATAGGGATAAAATCTCGAAACAACAACCGCTGGGCTTAGAGTCGTGAAATTTGACATGCTTCGTTTTAATTTAACGTCAATGAAAACCACGATTTTATTTTCGGGAATTCCCACGGGAATTTAAAAAAAAATCTATTCAGCTGCTGGATCTAATGATTTACGTGTGCGAAACCGCGGGTAAACACTAGTAAAATTATAAATTTTTAGTATTATTGATTTATTTCAATCGATTTGATTGATTTTGTTTCATTTTTTTTAATACATGCGTTGTAGTATACAACGCAGCAGTAGGCCCTTGGGCCCGCACCAGCAGGGACTGCTAGATGTCTTGCTCTTCATCCACAGATGACACATGACGAGCTGCTAATAGACCTGGTGAGTCAGCACGAGGTCATATACAATGTGAAGAGCGAAGAGTACCGTGACGCCGGGCTACGGAGCGCGGCGTGGGAGGAGATATCAAAGCGGTACGGGAAGCCGGGTAAGCTGAGCTGTATCTTTATTTGTCAAATATTATGAGGACAGTCTGCCATCTTCCATCATCATCGCCCCAGACGTCCTACCGCTTGGAACAGGCCTCTCGGAATGCGAGGGCTTGGCCTGGTGGAGTTTCCACGCTGTCCCAGTGCGGATTAGGAACTTCACGATGTTTTCCTTCACAAAATTCATTAGCAAAATTTATTATGAAAAGGTTTTATAATGTTACGTGGTTCAATTCAGTGCGTCACAGTGACTAAACCAGAGCTAAACTGTTGTCTAAAATAAATTTCGGTTAGGAAATGAACGTTAACGAAAATTTAAATTATACTCGACGTCTCTGAGTACGGTAACATTCATTTCACTGGCGGGTATCGGTAGTGCCACCAGAGCTGAGGTTACGCACATAAGAACATGCCATGTAGTGACAGCGGGATCTAGACATTCACTGATTCATTTCTTTCATTCTCCTTTTATGCAATCAGGTTCTTCATGCATCCGTGTGTAATCATACACTTCAACTCTCGTGGCACTACCTATAGTCTATAGATGCCATACCATTGGTCAAATTAATAAAATACATTTTTTTCAGTCGAAGATTGCAAAGAAGATTGGAACAAGCTGCGAAACTGCTTCAACAACGCTGTTAAACGACGCTTAATAAAAACAAACAAAACCGGAAAACGTATGCACCCGTGGCGCTATGAAGCGCAAATGGCTTTCCTACTGCCACATATGCAGGGCAGAATAAACGACCATAATCACGAAGAAATTTTAGAAAACCCGCCGTCCCCTCAGAACGTTCTGAAGTACTCCCCTACTCCATCTTGCTCTAGCCCACCAATTAAGAGAAGGACAATATCAGTTACTGATTGCATGGATCCGCTGCAGTATGCTAATGTAATGGAAACACTAGAGGCGGCGCACGCACACCCGGATATAGACGATACTGACCACTTCTTTCTAAGTATGAGTAAAATGGCGAAGAAACTGCCCAAGATGGATAGGATTAGAATACAAATGGACCTACATAAGGCGATATATGAGGCTGAAATGAAACATTTGGAAGCAAATTCAAAAGAATATAAAAAAGTACGAACATAATATTACATAGCACATTACCATGTAAAGTTGTTTTTAATTCCCTGTGTTTTTTAAATGTGTCGAAGGTTCAAAATTTCAGTATACTTACACACTTACTTACTTCTTTTCTTTGTCTCTTCCAACTACCTTGAAGTATCCCTCTTTCAGACTCCTCCAATAATTATATCTGTCTTAAATGCCACTTGCATCAAATTCGTCCCTGAACTTCGCCCGCGTGGAATTCGGTTGTCGCGCGCTGTTCCCTCGGGAACTGTGCATTTTTCCGGGATAAAAAGTAGTCGATGTCACTCTCTGGCCCATAAACTGTCTCTGTGCCAAAAACCACGTCGATCCGTCGCTCCGTTTCGACGTGAAAGACGGACAAACATACAAACACACACACTTTCGTATTTTTAATTTTAGTATAGATTAGTATAAATGGGCTATCTATTAGCTTTCATTTCATACCCATATTGATAAAGTACATTTTTTTCTTTCCTCCGCCATATTTGTTTTCGCACACGCCATATTGAAATATTATATAGCCTATGAGAGCCTATCTCACTCCCATCAGTTATGACAAATCAAATAATACCTCATATGTTAAAATCCGCCCAGCGTGCAGCGACGACCAAGGAAATGAAGATTCATACATACGCTCGAAAAACAACCCTGTTTCGAACGATCTAGATGCAAGTGGCGAGTTGTCGTTCATTGTGGCGTTCTAAGGGGGAGGCCTTTGTTCAGCAGTGGACGTTTTCCGGCTGATGATGATGATGATGATGAAAACGATATAGCTAAAAACACTTTGTACGAAGCATGAGGTCATATCTGTGATCGGCACCAAAATTCCCTAGACTAAGAATTTTTGAAAGAGGTGAACTTGCTCTCATCACCGCGTCAGGTGTCAAAGCCGAACCAAAATCATTTCATCAACTACTGACTCCGTCAAGCGAGCCTAATGACAGTTTTTCGAACAACAAAAAGTAAAATAAGTGGTGGGGTGTAAAAAAGACGATGTTTGTTTGGTTTTTCTGTGGCGCTGATTGTGATAAATGGTCTACTTTCGCTCGGCGTCTGGGATTGTTCAATAGACACAATTACAGCAGGATTTTATTTAGGTCCATAAATATTTTTACCAAACGATTAATTTTCCAACTGTTTCATATGGACGAATGTTTTTTTTTAAGAATGTAAGTAGGTACGGGCGCAGGATGAAAATCAGCGCTGCAAGTTTCCTTTGCTCGCAGCTTAGGGCCTGGGCACATGTCGCCGGTACGGTGCCGTCTACGGTGTCACGGCGCGGCGCCGTCAAACGCTTGGTACGTACACGCTTGGTAGTTTTGACGGCGCCGCGCCGTGACACCGTAGACGGCACCGTACCGGCGACATGTGTCCAGGCCCTTATGCTGAGCCTGAGCCCATTGCCACCTGCTTATGTTTTTTTGATTGTGTAATCCTGTTTTATTTTCTGTGGCAATAAATGATTTTATTATTATCATTATTACTTCCGTTTTGTTAGTTGGGCCGGGGGGGTGGGGGGTCCACCTCTGGCGGCACATTTAGGTGGCAGCAAAATACCATAATATTTAATGGTATGTGTGAAGTTCGCAATCCGCATCCGCGTGGGCATTACGGCCCAAGTATTCTCATTGTGAGAGGAGGGCTGTGCCCAGCAGTGGGACGTGTATAGGCTGGGATGACGATGATAATTCCGACCGATTAGACCGGACTGATTAGAATGAGTACCCTAAACAAGATGGCGGCAAAATCTTCTTCCGCCCCGGCGGATGATACCCACGCTACGCCACTGGTTATAAATTATAATACTAACCTAACCTGTAGGATTCTACAGAATAGTCCTGAAATATATTTTGAATGGGAGCGCCAAAGTTCGCATACTCTTCGCTAGTCATACCGTAAAAATAAGAAAACCTTAAGTACAAAGCCGCAAAAAAAGGCCATACTCAGCGTATTGCCACGGCAAGCCGCAGCGCTGGTTTTCAGTATATAACTTAACTGAAATAAAAACCGGCCAAGAGCGTGTCGGACATGCCCAAGATAGTCTTCTATAGCCATTGCGAAAAAATCAAGTAATATTTTTCGAGGGATTTTCTAAGTTTAGGTATATTTTATACGTTAGGCTGATTTCACTCTTAAACTACTAATGATTCTCAACGGTTTAGATTTTAGAGGGGGGGGCTCGATTTTAATGAGCACTTTCAAGTTGAATATTTCGCAAACAGATCACTGCATCGAAAAATCGTCCTGGCAACCCCCCAATGGTAAAAAGACCTATCCAACGATACCCCACACTATAAGGTTAGTCGAGAAAAAAAAATCACCCCACTTTACGTCTATGGGACGTACACTGCAAAATTTTTTTTTATTTATTTTACCACTGTCAGCGTGACGGATATGTATATTCATGCCAAATTACAGATTTCTAGTACTAAGGGTCTCTGAGCTTAGCCGCTGACGGACAGACATGGCGAAACTATAAGAGTTCCTAGTTGACTACGGATCTCTAGAAAGACTATTGCCACGGCGGCACCAACGTCAGAAGGCGGTAACAGAATTTTCTTCGCTTGTTTTTCCTTCTAGAGGCGATGTCACTAAGTTCGAGGTTTCCGTCCCCAAATGGTTGCAGAGAACGCTATACGCGTACCGTCGCTAAGCATCCATCTGTATGCAGTAGGTATGACGCTACTAGCGTGTGACGTCTTTCTTAGTAATCTTGTATTTCAAACCTTTATAACTCTATTATACGTAAAGGTCTTATTCCACCAGCTTCTTTTTTTTACAGGTCCACCAGAAGTAAAACGCTGGCCTATTTATATAAAAAGTAGGTAGCTTAAAAAATATGTGTCTGTACGAAAATGGACATTGACTAGCTTTAATAAACAATATTCCAGCATGTGTCAACAGGGGCAGACTGTAAACCAGCGCTGGCAGCTTCCGCGTAAGCGCAGCATTAGCTGAGTTTGCTCCTTTTGCCGCAGGGCAGACTACTAACTTGTATTGGTTATATTGTTGTCTTGCATTGTTTGTACTGTTGGCAATTAAATATTTTCTTTCTTTCTTTCTTTCTTTCTTTCTAATAAGTCAAATACGGAACTAACGTTATCCAACCTGACCTGCTGTGCCCCGTAAGCTGTGTCCCAGTTTCCGCATTACAGATTCTTTTAGCTAATTTATATTGTAATTTACTCCGGTGTTATGTTTATTTTTTATTTACGCGCCCGCTGCGGCTGTTTGGACCTTTTCCAGCGTCACCTGGTTTTTGTACGCGGTTTAAAAAAAAAGTATTAAAATTAACCTCCGAATTGCAGGCTGCGGGTGTTGAGAAATCAGCAGGAAAAATTGAACGAAAAATATACACAGGATGAATGAGTAGATTGAAACTATTGAAAATTCATCAAAGAGATATATATACGTCCCACAGCTGGGCACAGGCTTCTTCTCAGAAAATTATATTGCTACTTATAATTGCTACTGTTGCTTGCTTGGTTATTGAAAAAAAACCAGCCAAGTGCGAGTCGGACTCGTGTGTTGAAAATATTTCCCGATTTTTTCGAGTGATTTAATTAATCGAGTGTAAGCAGAGCCCTGCACCTAAGCAAAACGTACGCAGTGTGGGGTCAGATTATATTGGTCATTGATATTTACAGACACACATAAAAAATCAAAATTTTCAGACTTGGTTGTGTTATAAATAGCTACCTTCACACCAAATTTCAAGTTCCTAGGACAACTGGAAGTACCTAGGTTTTCAGTGCGTGGCAATTTGTATGGAATCACGTTGTTTAATAACTGTAACTTTTGATTGCGTTGACTTAAAAGTTTGTTTTTTTCAATTCTTCAAGGGACCGTAGATATGACTATTCGATATCAATTTCAGCTTGATACCTCCACGCGTTCCTGAGAAAAAGGGTCTTGACAGACGGACGGACGTACAACAAAGTGATCCTATAAGGGTTCCGTTTTTTACCTTTCGAGGTACGGAATCCTAAAAACGTCAAAAAAATCACTTTTGTTGTACGGGAGCCCCTTAATTATTTATTTTATTCTGTTTTTAGTATTTGCTGTTATAGCGGCCATAGTTCTATCTGCGAAATAGCGGCCATAGTTAACTGCGAAAATTTCAACTATCTAACTATCACGGTTCATGAGATACAGCTGGTGACAGACGGACGGACGGACAGCGAAGTCTTAGTAATAGGGTTTCCGTTTTTACCCTTTGGGTACGAGACCCTAATTAAAAATACCTATTAAGTATAGTGTGTATTTAAGTAGCGCACCAATAAGATGGACAGATGACCTGTGACCGTATTATGATTGGTTTTTTGAAGTCTTTTTGTATTTTTTATTTCAACTCCAAATTTGTTACTTTTACCACAGAATAAGTAATAGTACAACTTTTACGGGTATCCCTTGAAACCATATCGAAAATACAAACCAATCATGATTTGATTGCTTAGTAGCGACATCTCTTGTCTGGGTGAGCGGTTAGTTCCGAAAGAATGTGACGTCTCTCGACGAAACATAGATGTCGCTAGTGCTGCTGCTTAAGTAGCATAGTAGAAATAAGCAACCTGAGATATGTATGCATAGGAAAAATTCGTGTCTAGATTCCTGTCCAGCAGTGGGTAGGGGTTATAGCACGCAGCACGGATTGCTGAGGACCTGGGTTCGATTCCCAGTGCTGGTCTCTTTTTCTGGTTTTTCTGTGCATCCATGTCTCAGTTTGTATTTTCGATATGACCGTATCTATTGTCTATCGACTCTAACGCTCTGACGTTTACCGTCGCATTCGCCGTCTCTTTCTACCCTCGTCTTTTACCGTGTGACAGAAAGAAGTGGTGAAAAATATTGTGATTCCTAGTGTGTCAGACAATATGACGTTAAAATTAAAATAAAATAAATATCACGGGACAATTCACACCAATTGACCTAGTCCCAAAGTAAGCTTAGCAAAGCTTGTGTTATGGGTACTAAGCAACGGATAATGTAATATAATTTAATATAATGGAAGTAAAGCTATTTTATTTATTTATGACATTTCGGCCTCTCCACAGGGCGCAGGGCGGCTGGCAAGAGCTGGATGAGAGTAGCCGAGGATCGGCCTCTCCACAGCAGTGGACGAACTGCTTTATGATAGCCTCTGATAGTAAATTATTCCTTGACATTGTTTTATTCGTACAACAACAAACATCATGTATCCCTTATCAAACAATATAACGAGTATTAACGAGCACCTACAATAATGAAAACTCAGAAAGTAAATACGAATTCAATTAAAGTAAAATGTTGGTCGTAAGGGGCATACCTAAAGAAAATTATGGTGCTATATTGAAGTTGTGGAACTAATTAAAACTCCACGTCATCCTCTAATTATAAACAGTACCCTTAGTGTAAGTTTTCGGTTACAAAATACGTCTCGATCGCGTTCGCGTTAAAATCTCAATTTGTATGGAAACACGAACAGCGCCTCTAGCGGAACGTTTACGATGTTTGTGTTTCCATACAAATTGAGGTTTTAACGCGAACGCGATCGAGACGTATTTTGTAACCAAAAACTTACACTAAGGGCAATATACGTCTCGATCGCGAGGGCTCGGTGCCCTTAGTGTAAGTTTTCGGTTACAAAATACGTCTCGATCGCGTTCGCGTTAAAATCTCAATTTGTATGCAAACACGAACAGTGCCTCTAGCGGAACGTTTGCGATGTTCGTGTTTCCATACAAATTGAGATTTTAACGCGAACGCGATCGAGACGTATTTTGTAACCAAAAACTTACACTAAGGGCAATATACGTCTCGATCGCGAGGGCTCGGTGCCCTTAGTGTAAGTTTTCGGTTACAAAATACGTCTCGATCGCGTTCGCGTTAAAATCTCAATTTGTATGCAAACACGAACAGTGCCTCTAGCGGAACGTTTGCGATGTTCGTGTTTCCATACAAATTGAGGTTTTAACGCGAACGCGATCGAGACGTATTTTGTACCGAAAACTTACACTAAGGGCACTTGTTCAATAACTTCACCTCCGTTTTCGTATTGTGTGATTTCGGTAACATCTCGGGTCTTGGATGTTTAATATGTAAATATTTAAGTATGTATTTATTTATATAAGTATGTTTATCTGTTGCCTAGTGTCCATAGTACAAGTTTTGCTTAGTTTGGGACTAAGTCAATTGGTGTCAAGTGTCCCATGATATTTATTTATTTATTTAGTATTTATTATTTGTATAATTTTTGTTTTTGGCGGTAAAAAGTTTTGTTGTGTTTTTCTTTAGGTAGGTAATTTAAGTAGATCTTTAATTGCGCAAAACTTAGAAACTTTATTATTTCACAGCTGTAAGGCATTGTACATATGCCACTAATATTATTAATGCGAAAGTTTTTAAGTCTGTTTGTTACTTCATCACGTCTAAACCGCTGAACCAATTCAGATGAAATTCGGTATACAGATATTTTGAGCCCCGGGGAAGGACATAGGATAGTTTTTATCCCATAAAATGGCTTAGTCGCGTGCAACAGGCTAGGCATTAATAACATATTAATGGAATAAACAGTTAGGTATTTGCGTGAGATCTCACTGAATTCAATTTTGTCTGGTTATTAACTCGTATTTTCCAAGTCCTAGTCAGCACCACTGATTAAAAATCTTTACGTATATACTCCTACCATAGGTATTAATATTATCTATAAACCTACTAAACTCCATTTCCTAAGTACAATGTCACCTTAATTTCTCTGTAATAAACGCGGGAATTACGCCGCGTCGCGGGACCTCGCCGGGAATCCCGCTAAGCCCGAATATGTGCAAATTTCCCTCTCGCAGCACTTTCACGGGCTTGATGAAAAAGCAAAACGATCGCTATGTTATTTATTAGACAATTGGCTTTTATCGTTTTTGTTTCATACTTAATAATAGGGAAAAGAACTATGCGAAGAATTCGTCTATGTACAGTCAAGGAAATTAAATCACGTCCCAGAATATTTGTGCTACTAGGAGTGCTAGGGGAGTACTAGGAGTGGCAGTGGGCGGGGCACATTGCTCGCAGGACTGATGGCCGATGGGGCCAGAAGGTTCTCGAATGGCGTCCGCGGACCGGGAGACGAGCTGTCGGTAGGCCTCCAACAAGATGGAGCGACGACTTGGTTAAGATCGCGGGATCGCGGTGGATGCGGAAAGCACAAGACCGGTCTGAGTGGAGAGCCTTGGGGGAGGCCTATGTCCAGCAGTGGACGTCTTTCGGCTGACATGATGATGATGATGATGACTAGGAGTGCTACTAATATCATATTGACGTTTCGTACATCTGCTAAAGAAATCATAGCGAAATTGATTATGAAAAGGTTCCACCCTGGTACGTGATTTAATTTCATCGACCGTATGACCTGTTACAAAATAACCCTTAAAAATATCATCATCGGCCGGAAGACATCCACTGCTGGACAAAGACCTCCCCCTTAGAACGCCACAATGAACGACCACTCGCCAGTTGCCCGGTTGCCTGCAGCGGCCCGCAACTCTCACGATGACGACAACAGGGCTACTACAAAACTCGAAACTCGAAGTTCGTATCGTACCGTCCCTCTCGCTCTCGTATTAAATAGTATAAGTGTCAGAGGGACCGCACGACACGAACTTCGAGTTTCGTAGTAGCCCTGCAGTCCACGTGGGAGGCCTGCCGACGCTTCGTCTTCCTATTCGTGGTCGCCACTCGAGGACTTCTCTCCCTCAACGGGGATGTGGCAGTTCGCAATAAGTTGCCCATTGCTTACCTTGTAAAATTTCCTAAAGTCCTATTTCGCGAAGTGTTAATTAAGTGATAAGCAAGTTCAAAAGAGCCATTGAATTGTAGTTAAAAAAATCTATATATTTTTTCAAAAATAGGAATGTCACGCAATATTCTCAGGGCAATAATTTACTAGGCATTATTTAATTAACAGTATGCGTATTGACAAAGGCTTACGGGTGTTCACAATTAACGGCGGAAGGCAAATTAAAACGATAAATCGACGGCGGGCCGGCCCATCCTGTATTAGAAGGGGCGCCGTTAAAATGCTGCTAGTCACCATTTTGTTATACTCCAACGTGTATCCTAAAAATTCGAGGGAATCAAACAGTATCCATATAATGGGTTCATGGTCCAGGAGGCAAGTTCGCGAGTTTGAGGAGCAGCGTAAAGCCGACCTCGATACTAAACGCGACGAGCGTAAGTCTTGCTGCCATTTAATACGTGCCGACAGTGCGGACGTACGTTCACAGCTAAGATAGGCTATGTAAGCGATCTTAGAGCGCATGAGCGCCAAATAACTAACTACGAGTCGAGATGGTCGCCATGGCTGAAATCGGTCGGATCGTCATCATCATGGTCCAGGGCCCATAGATAGGCAGCTGAGTCTGATTTCATCGGTAGCTTGAGGCCGCATTGTCTAAAGCCGAGTTTAGACTTGCAAGAAATCGTGCAAGTTGCATTACATTGCGAGGCCGTAAAGCCAACGAGTTTGTAGTGGTCAATCGAGCGCCGCAATGTACCTACCTAATGCAACTTGCACGATTTTTCTTGCAAGTCTGAACGCTCTGGCGCTCACAATCGCTTTCACCATCTCTTTTTATCTCATTCATCTTTTCATCTCATTTGAAAACAATTGTTATTCCAACTTTGTTAGACAATAAGGCCTCTGCTCCCCTGGTCAACTGCTCATTTGATTTATAAACAATGAAAAAAAACTAATGTCTAAAACCGCTAAAACCCTAAGGACCGCCGCTACCGTTGTAGCGGTATAGCACGGGGTACGGAATACCGAGGACCTGGGTTCGATTCCCAGTGCTGGTCTTATTTTTCTGGTTTTTCTGTGCATCTATATTTCAGTTTGTATTTTCAATTTAGTTTTTACGGGATGACCGTAAAAGTAAAAATTTGGAATTGAAATAAAAAATACAAAAAGATTCCAAAAAACCAATCTTAAGTATGTGACGTTTCTGACACTCGCGATCACAATCAAATAATAGTTTTTATATGTGAAAACTATTATTTGATTGTGATCGCAAGTGTCAGAAACATTACGCAATAAACCCTCAGGTTTAGTAGACCTACCCTTAACATCTCGTCCACCTATCACTCAGGCTCCGATTCTGATTCCGGTTCCGATAAACTAAATTGAAAACATCTGGTTCCGCTTTCGGTTCCGATAAAACCACATCTGTACATCCCTGATTCATAAGTGCTTGTTATAGCCTAAATTGAATAAAGATATTTTGACTTTGAGTAGCAAAACTCACAAGAAATCTATGGTTTACAAATAACATGGAAAATCGCAATATTGTATGACCGCACTTTCTGGTCATATTTTATATAAAGTATAAACACTCAAAACACTCTCTTCATTACAAAAAATAAAAATAAAAAACACTTTTTACAAGCGTCATTTTTCCCGCCAATTTACCCGGCCACCATTTTGTTTAGCAGTTGCCATTTTAAACCGTCGCGGGCAAGGGCCGGACTCCGTTCAGCCACTGATTTATCCGCGCCGCCCACGCATGACTTATGACTGATCATTTATTATAGCATGCCATTTCATTTTCGTGATTGGGGAACAAAAAGGTTTTACTTGATTATCACTGGGTTTTGAATTTAATTCTTTGGTATAATAAAATACATGAAGTTAGAGTATAATTCATTTTGTTTTTGTTCTGTTTAAAAATATTAGGTACTTAATAATAATATCATCATCGTTATCAATAACCGAAAGACGTCCACTGTTGAACTAAGGCACCGTATGTGTCGCGTCGCGTCTGCATCACTCCGTCACAATCGCAGATGTAGTGGATACGTCCGCCGGAAGAGCGGATACACGCTGAGCGTATTCCAGCTGCAGTCGCGCCAATACGTGCACTCCAGCTCATTCGTGGTGCGCGTGCCGCGGCTGCTGATGGGGACCATCGTGAGTGCGGGCTTCTGGCCGAAAGACGTCGTGTTCCGGCGGTTCCGGGGCACCATGCCGCCGTTGAATGCGACGTCGGGACGGTTACTCAACGGGGTCAGCCGCCTTGTAACTAGTTTTGTGTTTTCTATAAATTATATATATGTTAGTCTTTAAGGTATTTATTGTATTGGCCAAGTTGCTTGAAATAAATTATTTTATCTATCTTATTATTATTAAGCCCCCCCCCCTTATAAAACCAACTTACCACCAGTATCCGGAGTATCGGCTTTTAAACTCCCCGTAGCATTTTTTTATCAAAGTTATAAAAAGGACGATCATGGTTTTAAATGAAAAACAGAATATTATTCATATTTTTAGACCATAAATACAGGCGGAAAGTTGCTTATGCAAATACCAATGAACTCAAAGAACTGCAATCGATTAGTCAGAACAGTAGTAGAGCATCGTTTTCCCGCATCGCTACCGCATACGGGCATTAAAATCGCATTACGCTACCGATACTTTATAATATCGATTCTCGCAAATGCACTCGACGTACAATACGGCCGGGCCTGTTGCATAAATATACCCATTTGGACCGAAACACACAGCTCAATTACCACGGTTCGGTCCGAATTGCGATAATTCTGATTTAAGAGCGACTTAACAAGAACTAAATGTGCTGGCTGCACAATGGTTTCAGTCAATTCGTTTTTATGAACCTTTGAATATTTAATATCCATCTAAGAAAGAAGTTATGCGCTCCACTGAGTCCTTTGTGAAAGAGAAACTAATGGAAAACTAACATTTCTGGACCCAAATTAATTAGTCATAGTCTAGTTCTCATAGAGACAGTGACTTCATGTAACGATGTTTTCATAATTCGAATGTTCTATCAAAAAGGTCAGCTGGGCTACTACGAAACTCGAAACTCGAAGTTCGTGTCGTGCTGTCCCTCTAGCTCTCGTATTAAATAGTATAAGTGTCAGAGGGACTGCATGACACCAACTTCGAGTTTCGAGTTTCGTAGTAGCCCTGCTGAATGCGTTAAATCAAGGGAACACGATTAACTGACAGAATCTCTTACCGAAAAATAAAACCGGGGTACGTCCACATGAATTATTCAGCCAGCAAACGAGGAGCCAAAGGTTGCGATGGAATATTTTAATTTATTATATACCTGATGAACGCCGGGCGATATAATTGACACACAAACAGCGATTTGATTTGTTTCGCGATAGCCAATTTATGGACCAAGCTAAGTTTGCACCTTTCAACAAATGGAGACGAAAATTCGTAAGATGCTTATCGGCGATAAAGAATGAAAGCTGCTAATGCTAAAATTTTCGTCTCCTAACTACACGTTGGATTTTAAATTTTTGAACTGTTCTTGTTAAGTGTGAGGTGCAAACCTATAGCTTGGTCGTGTGGTACTTTATCTACCTACAACCATGAAGGCGGTATTTGACAACTCCTGAATTTGCCATAGCCAGTTTGTTATTAATATTACAAAAATATAGATATACTGACAATGTTTAGTGAAGAAAAAATGTTTTACATCTACTCTACATCTACATCTAAATAAGGCTGACATAGTCACATTTGGTGTACTAAAGCCTCGTTAAAATACTAGATAAAGAATCTACATCTACATGTATAACTTTAAACCCCCGTTCCACCCATTTAGGGGTGCAATTTTAAAGGCGCGGATCCAGCCCTCTAAAAAAATTGTGGTGACAGCCACCCGAAAATCGGTCAAGTGCGAGTCGGAGTGCGAACTCGCTCTTCAACAATCATAACGACTCATAACGACTTTTGAATTTGATTACATATTTCCTTTTTTCCGCACATCAGGACATTGGCCTATCGGTCTCAATAGACCGTGACAGTGTGTCGTCACAAGTCTAATAGGGTTGCGGGCATCCCCATTGTGCCTACTACGGTGGATCTGCGCTTGGAATTTTAGAAAATGTTAAAATACGTATTTCTTTATCCCTAATTATTCGCTTAAAAACAAAGTTATATGCTTCTTGCTTCAAAAATGACGGACTTCCATACAAGCTTTCAATCCCCTTTTCATCCCTTTAAGAATTAAATTTCATAAATCCTTTCTTAGGTATTCTTTGTTTACGTCTTAAAGCAACACCTGTGAAAAAAACAGCTTTCTAGATCTAAAGGTTTAGGCTGGGCATTGGTAAGTCAGTGATAGATAGATAACTTATTACGAGTATAAATATTAGACAATATCACATTATCATTAAAAACTTATATCTACCTACGTGTAAAATTACCCAAAGATGGGAGAAACACGCAGTTTCCACTTCGCCAGTCTCACTACAAGTTTCTGTCCCCAATATCTTTATCCGGAAAGGCAATGCAGGAATAAGTAAGAAAACTTTTCCCTTTGGAAATAATATCGGGATATTTAGTTGGATGTGACGCCCACGTCATCTAGCGAAGGTCGCGGGCAGTATCGAGAATGTGGAGTTATTTATAGATTTAGTTATAACTGGGGCTACAACTTGTGTGGATTACTGGAGCAAAGGACATACGTGTGTACAGGTCTTTCTTGTGAAACATCTTGATTTTTGATATTATTAGTAGATACATAGATAGTTTTATTCATTCATTACCTTCTGTAAAAAAAACATGTCAAGTAATTATAAGAACTTCACAAAGAGATCGTCAAATGTATACAAAAAAAAACACAAACAGTGGAACGTAGAACCTTCTCCTCTTTTGAAGTCGGCTTAAAATGATAATTAGGTATACCGTATAACATAGTCGGACTACAATAAACTATCAGCCAAAAATAAAATTACAAGGTCAAGTTTTATTAAATTTAAAAGTAAATAATAGCAATAATTAAAATTAAAAATATAAAATAACTTACAGTAGAAAATAGAACCTCTTTTTTTGAAGTGGGTAATAACGATTTAAATGACAAATAGGAAATAGAAACAGTAGTTGATTATTGTGATCTTTTTTAAGTTTTTAACCGACTTCAAAAAAGAAGGAGGTTCTATGTTCCAATGTTTGTATTTTTTTTTATTTATGTTCGCCGATTACTCAGTCAATTGTGGGCCAATTTTCATTATTCTTTTTTTATTCGAAAGGGTACTCTGTTGAGGTGGTCCCATTGTCACCAAGTCAAGATCTGATGATGGGATCCTAGGGAAATTGAGAGCAACTCTCAAATTTTATAGGCACACCTATGGCGATTTTGGCATTTTTAGTATCATTTGGTAAACTGGACCTGATGAAGAAGACCGTAGATGACCAACGGAACTCGTCAAAGCGTAATGCTCGCTCGTCTATAAACGATCATTATTTATATACCTAGATAAGCTACCAAGAAGGAGCTTTAAGTTAATATTCTTTCGAACTGATCTGATGCTGAAGCTGGAAGGTAGGCAACGGAACTCTGTTATAAAACAACGTAACTAAGCCGTGTTTGGGCTTCATGGAATCGTTGTGAGATGTACTTTGGCTACGAATCACTAAAAAGTGAGAAATAAAGAAAATTTTTAACAAAAAAGTAAAAACGACTCCAAAAAAATAAAAAAAATAACGAAAAATGGAACCGACTACAAAACCCTTGAAAATATTTTTCTAGCACTCGGTACCTACTAGCTCGAAGTCGGTGTCTCAGCACTACCCAGCAGGACGGATTGAATCCATAGTAAGTAGGTGAGGTAGACGACTACTCGTATTGTTCCATTCCGGCTTCAAAATACACCAAAAAAAAAAAAAAAACAACAAAAAATGGAACCGACTACAAAACCCTTGAAAATATTTTTCTAGCACTAGGTACCTAAGTAAGTAAGTGCATCTCACATAAAACAATTCATTTTAAATAGAAATCACACACATGGTCATAATCTTTAGCATTTAAAATATTAATAGAATTAAAAACAGCTTGTATAATTTGTCTACTAGCACTCCCTAGTGGCAAACGCTAAAGATAAATTCGTAGAAGTGGCCTGCATCATTTCTGGAACCGAGAATATTTCCCAGGTCGACCCGACCCCGCCGGGACGCCGGAAAAGTTAGATGGAACTGTCTGCCCAATTTCCTAGCCGCACGTTCTGCTTTTGGAAAATATTTTTAAACATTTTACAGAATAATATTTACGCGTGAACTGTTCGACCTGGTAGTTACAATTAAAATTAAGGGATTTTACAAAATTCCCCTGGGAATTCCCAAAATTTATATCGTGGTCTTCATTGAGGTTGTGTTGAAGAACTGTCCCCGTGGGAATATCAGGATTAAAAGTACCTTATGTGTTATACCAGACGTCCAGCTACCTACATACCAAATTTCATGCCTCTAAGCCAATCGATTGTTATTTTGAGATTTCATCCCTATCCCGTTGTTATACAGTATAGGCTTGCGTTTGGCCACAATCACGCCTGATGGAAAGCGAGGATGAGGCCTACGATGGAGCACGCTTGCCTAGTAAATGCTCATTGCATTTATAATATTGGTAGGATATAGTAGGATAGGATAATATTAGTATGATAGTAGGATAATAAACGTTATATTTTATTTTGGGAAGGCGTGGTAGCTTAGTGATTTGATCTATCGCCTCTCAAGCAGAGGATCGTGGGTTCAAACCCGGGCTCGCACCTCTGAGTTTTTGAAATTCATATGCGAAATTATATTTGAAATTCACCACGATCTTAACGGTGAAGGAAAACATAGTGAGGAAACCTGCACAGATTCGATGGAGTGTGTGAAGTTCCTAATCCGCACTGGGCCCCCGTGGGAACTACGGCGCAAGCCGTCTCATTCTGAGA
The DNA here is from genome assembly GCF_025370935.1 of Choristoneura fumiferana. NCBI lineage: Eukaryota > Metazoa > Arthropoda > Insecta > Lepidoptera > Tortricidae > Choristoneura > Choristoneura fumiferana. The sequence goes on along the minus strand of NC_133486.1, from coordinate 13,510,382 downwards.
GCCCAGCAGTGGGACGTACCTATCTATATACAATCGGGATAATGATGATGAAGTTACAAATGTTGAGCCCAATAGACGTAAATAGACACTTAGTAGAATATTTTTCTCAAAAATGTCCGTACCTAATAGTCTTCATTATTCGTTACATATCAGAAGGCTAGATGTATAGTTCATGGTCAGCGAGAAATTAAAAAGTTAAAAAGATTGCAGGCGCGCTATCAAACTTTTTAAAAAGTGAAAACGGCCATGGAAATGTTGACACAAATCGTATACAGCCAACTCAAATGGCTGCTATCAGTTATTTTGTTGGAACTCCAGACTTTTTTTATTGGATCTGAAACAGCTTGTGGTGTTTTCGGTGGAAAAATACACCTGCTGTTTTTTTAATAAGGCGGGAAAGCATGAAAAATTTTATTGGAATAGAAATAGAAAACGTTTATTCGCATTTCGCAAATTACATAAACACAAAATAAACAAGTAAATATCAAGAATAGTATATGGTCCTTGTAAATATAAAGTAAATATTAATGAAAGTATTTGCGAAATCGCGAAACGGTCTCAGCTCAGCATAGTGCTGGCCGTAGAGGCCAACGCTGGTCTTCCGCTGCGACCGCTTGGCGACTATAAAATAAAAAATAAATAAAAAAATAGTTTTTTTTTTTATAAAATTAAATGTAATAATATATTTTTTTGAGAAAAGGTTTATTCTAATTTAGTTTTTTTCCTTCATTATTTTTGAGAAAAGCTTTACATTAGTCTCAGCTGGAATAGCAGTTCTCATACTCAGCCAGCAATTGCCTACTTCCAGACCACGACATAATCTACTATTGTATATCTACTTATTACTGATTATTATAGTCTTACTGGCTATTAACGTTTCATACTATGCCGAAATGTCGTGGCTGATTGTACATTCTGATATATTCGCCTGATATTAAACTTCTAGGATTACGTCAACGACTATTTATGAAATTTCCTTACTAGCTTACTTAGCTATGACTCCTAATTTAGGAGTCAATTTTACAAACTAGTGACATTTTGCAAAACATCTAGCAACTTTGAAAAATAAGACGGTGCCACATCTAGAATTAATTTCATAACAAAGCCTTATGAAGGTAAATGGTTCACTTCTATTCCAACAGAATATTTGACAGATTGAAGCAATCAGCGGTCTAGACTAGAACATTAAGGCTAGACAAATTGCTCACTGGAGATGAGAAAAAATCTAGCCGTAATGAATAGTTTCATGTGAGCATTATAATGTACTAGCTGCTCGCCCCGGCTTCACATTGATGTATAGTAGACTCACTCGGAGTGGAAGTATATCACTCATCACTTCTTCCTTTATTGTCAACTGCCATAGTCACCGTATAACATAGGCCTTTGGTAACGCAACTATACTTAATCTTCTTTTTCACTTCTCAGGCCCGTAAAGTTCGTGTTTATGCTAGATCTAGGCGACATAAAATGACTTTTTATGCTCTAGTGCATAAAGTAAAATATTCGTCTAAGACCAAGGCAATCATGTATACAGCCACAAACAAAAAGTTACTTTTAATTTAAGTCAAATCAATTAAAATAGATCAATAAAACTAAAAATATATAATTACAATAGTAATGCGTGAACAATAAAAGGTACATAGTAGGTAAGTGGACACTTGTTTCCACTGTTGCTATTTCATTTCCTCGCCATCCAAGTAAAAAGCAGAGTGTAAAACTTGAGCATTAAACCCCTTTCCCCTCGACATGTCTATCCACCCTCGCCGTACCGCCTCGAGTGGCTATATGAACGGCTTGGGTAAAATCGCTCGTTTTATGCTCTAGTTGTACAATCTACTATTTCATTGCTTTTTGATTTTTCTTATACCAACATGGGCACACAATTCAGTATCCTCGTGAATCCGCTACGACTGTATAAGCATATACAAGATTATCAGATTACATTGAAATACGGTTTGTACAGTTTCATAAACGTATGCGCATATAAGTCAGTTGTAACATTCTATAACAATTTATGAACACCGGACTGAAACTCGCAATTCCTCGGAACTATATGAAAATCTCCGTAACTCGTTTCCAAGAAAGAATCATACAACTTCACCGTGCAAACGAATTCCTTTCTTGCCGGTGCGTGACTGGCATGGCCCGGCAAATACCCCATTGTTGCCCGGCAGTATGTACGGGCCCTTAGCCGCATTGTGTTCGTAAGTGTAGGCAATTTTCAGCCGGTCTTCGCGTAACGCGCGCTGTAAAATTACAGCTATTGAATGAAATCTGAGACCGGATCTAGAGTACGCACAGCACAGAGCGGCTAGAAGGCTCGTTAGTTCATTTTTACTTTCGGCTAAGGCTGCGTTTCTATTCCATCAGGATTTTTTTTGAATCAGGCGTTACTTTGAGAGAGAGTGAGAGAGAGAGAGGGGGGACAGAGAGAGAGAGAGAGTAACATTTATTTACACATATTCGATACAAATTAAAATTCATTAGATGGAAAGAATAAAAAAAATATCTTCGAATAGTGTAAAGTGAGCCCGACTCAGCATAATGTCCATATACTCATATGTCCAGAGATCTATGTCAATAAACTGTAACAATTAGTAAAGGTAAATGTTATATTTTTTCGATAAAACGGTTCTCAATAGTTAAAAGCTATCGTTTTAAAATTTATGTTGTTATGGATGTCACACGTTGTATATTATGTCTTTAAAAGCACTTGAATCTTCTGTTTAATTAAACTAACTGTGGCTTACGTTGTTACCGTGAAACTTTATCATCTACTGTTTAATTGGAAGCTGATACCTACCTCTATCTTTGAGAACGGAGAACAATTGGCCGGGCGCCGAGATAAGAGCCCTGCAGAACAGGTACCAATAACTAGCTTAGGATTCTCAATGTAGTTATGCCAGTGACATGAATCATCATCATCATATCAGTCCGTAGGACGCCCGCTCAAAATCTGCCTCAACCGGGGATCAAACCCGAGAGCTCAAGCTCCGTAGTCAGGTTCTCTAACCACTTCGCTATTTGATCGCCAAATACATCATGCCAAATTTCATCTGAGTTGGTTTAAGGCGGCGTTTTCACCGGAGATGTGCGAGAGTGTGTTGCGAGAGTTGCTTCATTTGCTTATCGTCGCTCCACTCGGCTGCTTCAACTAGAGCTGAGCGGAGCGAGGACAGGTAAATGAAGCGTTTCTATTGGTTCATGAAAAACTTATTCCTCGCCACATCCTCCCACATCTCTGCTCACGCAGCCTAAGTGTGAAGGGGTAACAGACGACAGACTTTCGCATTTATAATATTACTGGCCGTTACCCGCGACTCATTATCTCGATATTATCTCGCGGGAACTGAAATTTTCCGGAATAAACACTATCCTATATCCTTCCCTGGGACTCAAACTATCTGTATACCGAATTTTATCTAAATCGGTTCCGCGGTTTAGACGTGATGAAGTAACAAATAGACAGACCTACAAACTTTCGCATTTATTATATTAGTGGGATTGTCGCGGATCGGTAAGCGCAGCGTAGGACGTCCACCAACGAGATGGACGGATGACCTGGTTAAAGTCGCGGGTTCACGGTGGATGCAAGCCGCTTCCAACCGAGGCAACTGGAGATCTATGGGGAAGGCCTATGTCCAGCAGTGGACGTCCTATGGCTGATACGATGATGATGATGAATATTAAGTATACTTAATCAACAATTCTGATCGGCTATGGCTACCACGCTTCTAAACGGCCATCGTTTAAAACTTCCAATGAATTCAAACTATCTCGGCCTATACAAAGTTGGGCGATAAATTAATAGTGTTCAGCAATAATCTATTGCTAGCACGGGGAACTTGAATTGGAGTTGCGTTCAGCTTTGGAGTATTGAATTCGAACAATAAAGTGCTTTTATTGCGTTTTTAGTCGGTGAACTATGAATTAAGGAGAGAAAGAGATTTATTTACATACTAGCTTTTACCCGCATCTTCGCTCGCGTAAACCAAAAACAGTGCAAAGAAGCATGCAAACAAAAGATCAGGCAAGCATACTCCCAAAAGTGCAAGCAATAATGCAAGCAAAGCAAGCATGCAAGTTATTTAGTTTAAAAGTTTAAATATTGATCACTTCGCTCGTGTAAATCATAAGATAGAAATCTCGACAGATGCACTAGCATACCTTAAATTTAGCCAATTAAATATCTAGTTTAAGTAGAGAACCAGAAGCCATACTATAAATAAATAATAACTGATTTTTGGGATTTTACAAAATTCCCGTGGGAATTCCTGAAATTATCGTGGTTTTCATTGACGTTGCATTAAAAACAACCATCCCAAATTTCATTACTCTAAGCTCAGCGGTTGTTATTTCGAGATTTTATCCCTATCCCGTGGGAATATTGGGATACAATACAATAACTCTTTATTGCACACCAAACACATAGAAAGCAGTACAGAAAAACAGGTAGGTATATACACAGAGTCCAACTATCTACATACCAATTTGCATCCAAATCCGTCCAGCCGTTACCTTCACGCGTTCCTGAGACAGACGGACTACAAAGTGATCTTATAAGGATTCCGTTTTTACTGACTGTGGTACGGAACCATAGAAACTTAACAGAATGGTAAAAAAACCCTAAATGCCATGAAATCGTATCTAAGAACATCATTGGCCTCTTCAAAGACTTGAATTTGCTACGATCTGTAATAGGCTTAATATCAAGGATGGCCAAAGTGGAGGTAAAATATAAAAATAAGCCAGAACCAATCTGCGGTAACAAGTCGCGGCCGGGCCACGTGACAGCCCTGATTTGCCTCGCCTTTTTTGAGTAGGGCGTTGAACTGACATTCCTTGGTGCGAAATACTTGGAACAATAAACTAAGTAGGTATAAAATACTACGTAAGTAATAACCTGTTAGGTAGGTAGGTTATTACTTACGTACTATTACTGAGTACCTACGTATGTAATAAAGGTACAGCCGCCGACTCAAAAAGTTTCATGTAGGTAAAAGAGATCTTTGCAGCCTATTTGAAAAATAAACATTTAATGCGGACCTATGAGTAAGAACAACCTCAGGATGAGACATGATAAGCTTAAAACGTGCATTTCAGCATTCTAAAAATGGTCTCAAAACAAAAGCTTCATAACATCTTATGTCTGTGTCACAAAAATTGTTTGTATTGCAAACACCAGCTTATTATGACTTTGATGGTATTTTTCATCTCTATATAAATGTAAAACATAAAATTATCTGTAGGTAAACTTTGTCGGGAACATTCTTTTATACATACGATTAGATACGTCCCGGACATAGCGACTCCTTGAAAAAAAAATTGAAATGTCTTTAATTCTATGTTCGGTGGGAATTTCCAAAAAATCCTTCTTAGTGCACCGTTAAAAATATGTTCTCTCTCTAAGCTCTAGTGTTTTTTGAAACAGAGCGCGTCAAACATACATAGCATAAAGTTAGGTCAACTATGAATCCCGGTAAAAACACAACGCACAGCCTAAGCGCTTTCATAAACTTATAGATTTCCAACCGTTTCGTATTGTATTTTCAAGTGTCTTACCCCCTTATTCATAAAACTTAACAAGCCTATGTTAACTTACAAATGCTTTGTCCCTTTCTAACAAATACAAATGTCGAAGTGACAGATAAGGACAAACGCATTTTAGCGGCATTTTAACTAAAATAGGTTTGATTGTCGTTTATGAATAAGAGGGTTAAAGTATAAAATACCCGATCCAAAAATACCAGGTATTTAAAAAACTCGTGTACCTATATTGGATATTCCGTAACTCATGAATATTTTCCTCCGCCTCGTAAAAAACCGATCCCGCCACAATGATTATTATAATAAGAAACGATGAACGAAACCGGTTTATTGTTTTTCCTTTTCCCTCATTTCCTCGGGTAATTCGAAATCGGGGTTTTTTTACGGACCCGAGAAGTGTGCATCGGCGCGAGCAATTTATTCCGCTGCGGTAAACAACTTTTATGTACAATTTTGGGCTTATACGCGATTTTAAAGTGAGGGGTTTTCTTTTTTACGCGCGATTCAATTACAATTTAGGGAGGTTTAAATTACAGTACATTTAATAGGTTCCTGGTTTCGTTAATGATGTAAGTAAAGTATGTAAGGTAAACATACGAGTGCTCGTCACTGTCCCAATAGATGACATCTTTAATCTTATGTCATGACACTGCAGGCGAAGCTGCATTCAGAACTACGTACTCCAATCCCAATATTGGCTTGCAGCGAAAAAATACAAAACGCTCTCAAAGTTCTGGACTTTTAGTGCCGTAGTTAATGTAAGTGGTGAAGCTTTGAGCTAAGCTCGAGCCACTGGAGCTTTTTAACAAACTAGAACTTTGTGAGAGCCTGTTAACGTTTATTGTGGAGTTAGGCCAACTTATTTTAGTGCTACCTGTGGAAAGCTTCGACTTTGTACCTATAGTTGCTTACTAGCTGTTTCCCGAGACTCCATCCACGTAAAATTCGTTTAATGGGATACATACGGGAACTGTGCTATTTTCCGGGATAAAAATTATCCTTTGTCATTTCCCAGGACTCAAACTAAACCAAGGCTCATCAGATCTATTGACCAGCCTTGGTCAAAAGCTATTCTACATGGGCAAAATCCGCGCCGGGATACTTTCAGAGGTAGTTATTAGTAGTAGTTGATCTTACTCAGTTACTTGGATACTTAACTGTGGTAATTCTAGAGCTAATACATGCAATCAGAACTCTGACCAGTGATGGGATGAGTGCTTTTATTAGATCAAAACCAATCGGCGGAGGGCCTCGCGTCCGAAGTCTTAACATTTTGACGAATCTGGATAACTTTTGCAGATCGCACGATCCAGTACCGGCGACGCATCTTTCAAATAGTAGTTAGTAGTAGTAGTTATTAGTAGTAGTAGCCAATACTAGCCGGCTGGCCGATCAATACATTGGTGGGCAAATTCAAAAGCTTTGGTGGGCCAATTTGTGCCCGCGAGTGGGTTTGGCCAGCCTTGCTGTATACCATCTGTAGCAGTGTGTAGATTGCAGATACCTCAATGAATATAAAAACAAGTAATTGTAAAAAAAATATTTATTTATGTAACTAAACCAACGGCGAAGTTAGTGGTTTTATTACTTAACAAATCACAGAATCCTGGTGGTAGTAAAGCGTTACAAGCACAGAAAACAACTTAGTTATCTAATCTATATACAAGTTGTTAATAATAATATACTAACGATTACTCTGTACTTAAAAATAACAGGTTGTTTTTTAGTTAAGAATGCAGTATACGCCAATTAACTGTTTTAGCGATGTTGTATAATATTCAGATAATTTAATACTGGCCGTTTTTCTGTCAGTTTGATTTTCTTCTTAAAATTGCGAAGCGCAAATGACATGTACAAATTATGAATTTGTAGTTAGATAAGAAATCAACTAGAATTTACTAACTTAGCAAAACAAACGAATATTTTATTAATAAATTAAATACATACCTACATTAAGCGTTGGCGTTTCCACCAGAGATGTGCGAGGATGTGTTGCGTGGAATAATAATAATAATATAATAATAATATTGTAAAACTGTTTAATAAAATATACCTCGTTGAGTTTCTTGCCGGATTCTTCTCAACAGAGGTTTTTCCGAACCGGTGGTAGATTTTTTTTGACATTCATAAGCGCTTGCTATAGCCTAAATTAAATAAAGATATTTTGACTTTTTGACTTTGACTTGAATATGTTTTTCGTTAACCAATAGAAACGCTTCATTTACCTCGCCTCGCTCCGCTCAGCTGTTTCCACCAGAGATGTGCTGTGCGAGGATGTGTAAATGAAGCGTTTCTATTGGTTAATGAAAAACACATCCCTCGCAACACATCCTCGCACATTATTGGTGAAAACGCTGCTTTAGGGTGTATGAGGTTTCTAGTATATCAATTTACACTTTTTAAATACGTTTATCTAATATCTACTACTCGAAATATGCCTTTGTCGAAACATGTCGTGCATATCTCGACTAAATTCAAATTGAAAATAATTTATTTTAATAATACAAGTGTGACAAGTGTTGCGTGTTTTAATGATTATTTATGTGTCTCACGGTAGTTTTAATCAAAGATTAGTAACAGTAATGTATTTTATTTGAATTATAATCTATACTTAAATATAACAGTAAAGCTCTTCGAACACGAAATCAAGACTGGTACCAAATTTCTAGTCAATTCCGCTGCTCAATACAGGTTCAAATTGTGCAAGTTTTTGAGTAAAAAAAAAACAAATAAACAAAGTGAATTAATAATAAAAAAATCTTACACTAGAAATATGTAGCTCTCTGTTGTATAACAAACAGAAGAATGCTTTATTACAATAACTATTAATCTGTCATCTCCCAGGATAACAGGATCAAAGGAATTTGGGCACAAATGTGTGCCTCTGGGAGACGACAGGTTAATGAAAACAGAAACACAGTTCAAAAAAACTTATATCTCACATTATTTGGTTGATTCTTAAGTGAATATTTAACCGTACTAAAAAATATATTTAGTTATGTAATCTTTAAAATATTACCAGCAAATTACCATTCAATTTGTTTTAAAATGTTGTCGTCACTATGTTTAACTGTTAACTTTTAGCAGTTGGTAACAGCCGTTTTTACCAACCTAAACAAAGCTTTATCACTGGTAAATAGAATATTATTTTCATTATCAAACATCATGGCACCTATCGAAGGTATATCAGCAACTTTCTCGATTCTGGAATGCGCTATATCTTTAGCTAAAGTTACTTTGTAGACACTATCAATCCACCAAGCATAGACTACTCCGTCCAAGTCAACAGTTAAACCTCTAAAGAACGCGTTCTTAGATAATCTAACTTTCTTACCAGTTTTACTCTCATACGCATACAGCCCAGTAGCTTTTAAATAAACAACAATATACTCCACTTCCTTATCCAAAACAAAACTCTTTACCACATCATCATCCAATATAATATTAAACTGATCCCCCTTCTTCTTTATAATTCCTTTTTCTCCTTCCTTTGAAAAATAGAGGTAATCTTTCAAAACGACGTTCGTTATAGTATCCCCAATGGAACTGTAAGAAGTAATCCTGTGCGTTTTGGTATTGAGGACATATATGCCGTCAGAACCTCCTAAATATATCGAGTCTTCATTTTGGTTTATGTCAAAGAAACCAAAGTTCAGTCTGTTAGGACCAGTGACGTTGAGAACTCCTGAATTGCTTGGATCCTCTAAGCTTACAAAAGCTACTTTATAATATTCTGCGTCACTTATAACTGGCTCGAAGCTGTAGTAGAGGACATTGCTGGACCTCAGGATACCCATTTTTTTGATGACGACTTCTTTTCGAAAGTTTGCAGTTAAGTCGAAAAGGTATGACATATTGTAGCAAGTCGTATTGACCTTTATGCATGTTGAACAGTATGGATCTCTTGCATCTGGCACCACATCTTCTATTGCTTCTGTTGTATTAGCTGCGACTGAGGAAGCTAACACCAGCAGCGAGAAGCCTGAAAATGGAAAAAAGGATCACATTAAAATAAATATTGGCAGTAGTAAGTAATAGATAAATAGGTTTATTTCCTTTTGAATAATAATACATGACGGAGAAAACGATTCACCAAAGGATTAATATATCAGATATCATTTCGAGCCAAGCTTCTAAGTCAGCACGTCCTAACTTTACAAGCCCTGATTTCACATATTCTACACCTTAGTCAAAATAGTGTATGAGGCTTGGCCGTATTGATTAAGGTGTATATATATCTAGCTAGAGTATAGGGAAACAGGGAGTGATCTAAAACTACAAGATGAGGTTAAAAAGCCGTGCCGAGCGTTAAGCCGTGGTGGCCTGTGTTTGACCTATCGCCTCTCAAGCAGAGGGTCGTGGGCTCGAACCCCGGCTCGCACCTCTTTGAGTTTTTCTAAATTCATGTGCGTAATTACATTTGAAATTTACCACGAGCTTTGCGGTGAAGGAAAACATCGTGAGGAAACCTGCACAAACCTGCGAAGCGATTCAATGGTGCGTGCGAAGTTCCCAATCCGCACTGGGCCCGCGTGGGAACTATGGCCCAAGCCCTCTTGTGCTGAGAGGAGGCCTGTGCCCAGCAGTGGGACGTATATAGGCTGGGATGATGATGATGAGGTTAAAACATACAAGTCTTGCCTTGACTTTAACTGAGTTAAAAATAACAAAGTAAGTGATTTTCTAGAATCTACGGCGGATGTTTTAGCGATATTCTTGGAAGCATTTAGCCAATTAAAAGTAACTAACAATAATGGCGGTTCAATTGGACGTTTTATTCTTGCTTTCGTGATGGGTATATAACAATGTAGGCATTCTTGTATATGTCGGCGGCCGTCAGATCACAAAATTCCTAGGCATATCGTGAAATGCCGCCATTTCATTAATTAGCTGAGGGACATCCTCCATATCGTTCAACTCACCATTTAACGATTTGCCTAGTGATGTTTAGGCAGATCATGAAATTCTTAGGCATATCATGAAACGCCGCCATATCGTTTCTGGCACTTCGCCGGCCGCTGCAGCGGCACGCTCGCTTCGCTCGCTCGGTTCGTGCGTTGTGGTCACAATTCATACTAACCACTCCTCGCTTCGCTCGTCGTACCTTAACTTTTCTTTTTTTCGTCATATCACAATGTGCCCGATATATAGAGCTAGGAATATCGACGAATGCGTTGCTCTAATCGATCTGCCGTATTGTTTCTCAGGCACATCGTGATATGCCTGGCCAACTTTTAGGCACATGAAATGGCGCCATTTCATGATATGCCTAGGAATTTCGTGATCTGGCGGATATACACAGCAAAGCAGCAAAGGCCGCCGACATATACACAGCAAAGGCGATGCCGACGTACCACCAACATGTTCATTGATTTTGGTTTCTATCATTGGCGTGGTGGTTATAACAACCCTTATTTTTCATCAAAGTTTAAATGGCTGCTCAGTGTCTGCACGAATGGAAAGGATTTTTTTTTTTTTTAGTAAACCGAACAAGATATCCGAACCACAGACTTGAGCAAATTCAGCCGCTAAATTACCTAAATTTTTAAATTATGGCAGGTCAGTGTGAAGCTACCTTAAAATTAATATTTCTTAAGGACTCGTCAAACCTTCCGACCTAGTTTACAGGGTTTGTAATACAACGTATATCTGAAAATAGTGTATGCCCGCAGCGGGTAGCAACGGCAGGTCATGCGTTGAATGATAAGAAATCTAGATGGTATCTATCGCGTATACACTTTACGTTTTGAAAATATGTATTTGTTACAAGCTTTTATTTACTTTCACCTGGCCCGTTGTCTGTCTGTCTGTAATCAAATCTTGCATGTTCAATTCGACAAATTTCCAGTAGTTGGATTGACTTGTAATTTGCTATACTTAAATAACTGGCCTGGTAGTCCGGCTAGGATCGTCTCCGCAGGACGGAACTCTTCAACAGTTAATGGCATCGACTTGAAATTTGGCATGCAAATGTAGTTTGGGTGGCAATGCAAGTACAGTCAACAAAAAGTACAGTCGGCAGACAAAGCTTGTATTAAAAATGTTTTTTTTTACCAAAAACACTACGACGAAGACTACGAAGAAAATACCTAAAAACGCGCGCGTTCTGACCTATCTTGAGCCGCCGCGCTTCCCACCTACACCTTTCCCCTATATTCACGAGTACTAAAATTGATTAGCGCTAGAAACACGGTGCCCCCTTAATAGAATACAATTATATTATAGTCACCCTTGCCTGTGAATATTTCATGAACCGACGATATCGATTCGTTCGCGAGCCTTTCTAGCATAAATATTTCGTCACGGCGATCGCGTGCCGCACTTGGTAGGTAACTGATATATTTAAATACGCGTTGTGTAAAGAAAAAGAGTATTTTTAGGATCCCCTTGTCCTATAAAGAAGTATGAGCATGTGTTAAACACCCCGACAAAGTGATAAATAAATGCTATATCTAATATTTTCCGCATATTAGTACGGAATCTCACACTGCGCGTGAGCAAACACGCACGGTTTATGTTTTTACTTTTTGCCCGACTATCCGAAGGAGGGTAATGTTTTCGACATGTATGTATGTGTGTCCATTTCTTTATTCCTCTCTGCAGCCAAAACGATTGGACAAATTTTCAATTTTTCTAAATTAGTTATCCTTGACATTACAAACTTTGTCTTTTTAATGATAATTCTATTATATTTCGTTATGACGATTTAGAATGGAGAACCAATTTTTATTTTTATATTACATATAAATTAATCTTACCTACCTTTGATGATTTCAATATAAATCATGCAACTTAACATAACAACAATGACATGTAATATAATATTGAATGAATAATTATAATATAATAATCTTTATTTATCTTTAATAAAATACAATTTTAACAAACTTATGGGCTACACTTATTAAAAGGGACAAATAACACACATTACCCTGAACTAGGAAAATTAATGTGTTTCAGGTGATGTAGAAGGGCATTAAAAATCTAATCACATGCAAATTATAAGTAATTAATATAAGTAAGTATTATAAATAAAGCTTCATAAAAATTCTGTTATATTCGAACAATGCGGAAACCGCGAAATCGTTAGTCTTTTTGTAATGCACTAAATATGCAGCCTGCATCCACGATGTTAATTCTCTGCCTTTTTCTCGGCACGGCGAGTCTGCAACTTGCTCGTTCAAAAGATTTTATCTTTTATTCTAAAACGTCAATTGCATATTAAACACTTTGTACATTTATTACGGGTTATATTACAGGGTTTCGGTTTGACGTTACCGCATAAATTTAAATAAACAGATCAGAGAGATGTCTTTAAAAAAAGTTACAACTATTGTCCAACAATAATTTGAATAAACGTAAACGTATTATAATTAGGGTTGCCATAAATTCTAAGAACCATTACGGGACGATTTGTCTTTAATTCGATGCCCAAAACTTGTAAATATAACATTATGCAACGCCGATGCAGCCTTAGTTCTGGCAGTAGTTTGCTTAGCAATTCATGAGTCTGGATACATTACTGCATTTAATTTTGTAGTACAATACAACGAATTAAAGGGTGGTGATGTCGTACAACTTTATATGCTGTGGTCAAGTCAGCGACTAAAATTTATTTTCTGAATCTTACTTTATCATAAAAGTAAAAAT
>NC_133486.1:13486386-13486567 GCF_025370935.1 Choristoneura fumiferana | reverse complement strand
CGTCGAAAAAAATTACCACCAGTTCGGAAAAACCCTCTGTTGAGAAGAAATCCTTAGTGATTTACATAATTATTTTTGAAACAATTTTCTTTTACAATTGATATTACCATGGGCGCCGGGATGGGGGTGCGCAGAAGAAAATACATAGAACGAAATTAAGATGAAGAATGAAACCTATAAA
>NC_133486.1:13421484-13486286 GCF_025370935.1 Choristoneura fumiferana | reverse complement strand
ATCCTTGAAAAAAAAATTGAAATGTCTTTAATTCTATGTTCGGTGGAATTTCCAAAAAATCCTTCTTAGTGCACCGTTAAAAATATGTTCTCTCTCTAAGCTCTAGTGTTTTGAAACAGAGCGCGTCAAACATACATAGCATAAAGTTAGGTCAACTATGAATCCCGGTAAAACACAACGCACAGCCTAAGCCGCTTTCATAAACTTATAGATTCCAACCGTTTCGTATTGTATTTTCAAGTGTCTTACCCCCTTATTAATAATTAAAGCCTATGTTAACTAACGAATGCTTTGTCCCTTTCTAACAAAATACAAATGTCGAAGTGACAGATAAGGACAAACGCATTTTAGCGGCATTTTAACTAAAATAGGTTTGATTGTCGTTTATGAATAAGAGGGTTAAAGTATAAAATACCCGATCCAAAAATACCAGGTATTTAAAAAACTCGTGTACCTATATCGGATATTCCGTAACTCATGAATATTTTCCTCCGCTCGTAAAAAACCGATCCCGCCACAATGATTATTATAATAAGAAACGATGAACGAAACCGGTTTATTGTTTTCCTTTTCCTCATTTCCTCGGGTAATTCGAAATCGGGTTTTTTTACGGACCCGAGAAGTGTGCATCGGCGCGAGCAATTTATTCCGCTGCGGTAAACAACTTTTATGTACAATTTTGGGCTTATACGCGATTTTAAAGTGAGGGGTTTTCTTTTTTACGCGCGATTCAATTACAATTTAGGGAGGTTTAAATTACAGTACATTTAATAGGTTCCTGGTTTCGTTAATGATGTAAGTAAAGTATGTAAGGTAAACATACGAGTGCTCGTCACTGTCCCAATAGATGACATCTTTAATCTTATGTCATGACACTGCAGGCGAAGCTGCATTCAGAACTACGTACTCCAATCCCAATATTGGCTTGCAGCGAAAAATACAAAACCCTCTCAAAGTTCTGGACTTTAGTGCCGTAGTTAATGTAAGTGGTGAGCTTTGAGCTAAGCCCGAACCACTGGAGCTTTTTAACAAAACTAAGACTTTGTGAGAGCCTGTTAACGTTATATGCTCAGCTGGATTTAAAACAACGTTTATTGTGGAGTTAGGCCTTATCTTATATATGTGGAGTTAGGCTTTTAGTGCTACCTGTGGAAAGCTTCGACTATGTATCTATAGTTGCTTACTAGCTGTTTCCCGAGACTCCATCCACGTAAAATTCGTTTAATGGGATACATACGGGAACTGTGCTATTTTCCGGGATAAAAATTATCCATTGTCATTTCCCAGGACTCAAACTAAACCAAGGCTGATCAGATCTATTGACCAGCCTTGGTCAAAAGCCATTCTACATGGGCAAAATCCGCGCCGGGATACTTTCAGAGGTAGTTATTAGTAGTAGTTGATGCAATAAGAACTCTGACCAGTGATGGGATGAGTGCTTTTATTAGAACAAAACCAATCGGCGGAGGGCCTCGCGTCCGAATTCGCGTCCGCATTTTGATGAATCTGCATAACTTTTGCAGATCGCACGGTCCAGTACCGGCGACGCATCTTTCAAATAGTAGTTAGTAGTAGTAGTTATTAGTAGTAGTAGCCAATACTAGCCGGCTGGCCGATCAATACATTGGTGGGTAAATTCAAAAGCTTTGGTGGGCCAATTTGTGCCCGCGAGTGGGTTTGGCCAGCCTTGCTGTATACCATATGTAGCAGTGTGTAGATTGCAGATACCTTAATGAATATACAAAAACAAGTAATTGTAAAAAAATATTTATTTATGTAACTAAACCAACGGCGGAGTTAGTGATTTTATTACTTAACAAATCACAGAATCTTGGTGGTAGTAAAGCGTTACAAGCACAGAAAACAACTTAGTTATCTAATCTATATACAAGTTGTTAATAATAATATACTAACGATTACTCTGTACTTAAAAATAACAGGTTGTTTGCCAATTAACTGTTTTAGCGATTTTGTATAATATTCAGATAATTTAATACTGGCCGTTTTTCTGTCAGTTTGATTTTCTTCTTAAAATTGCAAAGCGCAAATGAAATGTATAAATTATGAATTTGTAGTTAGATTAGAAATCAACTAGAATTTACTAACTTAGCAAAACAAACGAAGTACATTAAGCGTTGGCGTTTCCACCAGAGATGTGCGAGGATGTGTTGCGAGGAATAATAATAATAATATAATAGTAATAATAATATTGTAAAACTGTTTAATAAAATATACCTCGTTGAGTTTCTTGCCGGATTCTTCTCAACAGAGGTTTTTCCGAACCGGTGGTAGATTTTTTTTGACATTCATAAGCGCTTGCTATAGCCTAAATTAAATAAAGATATTTTGACTTTGACTTGAATATGTTTTTCGTTAACCAATAGAAACGCTTCATTTACCTCGCCTCGCTCCGCTCAGCTGTTTCCACCAGAGATGTGCTGTGCGAGGATGTGTAAATGAAGCGTTTCTATTGGTTAATGAAAAACACATCCCTCGCAACACATCCTCGCACATTATTGGTGAAAACGCTGCTTTAGGGTGTATGAGGTTTCTAGTATATCAATTTACACTTTTTAAATACGTTTATCTAATATCTACTACTCGAAATATGCCTTTGTCGAAACATGTCGTGCATATCTCGACTAAATTCAAATTGAAAATAATTTATTTTAATAATACAAATGTGACAAGTGTTGCGTGTTTTAATGATTATTTATGTGTCTCACGGTAGTTTTAATCAAAGATTAGTAACAGTAATTTATTTTATTTGAATTATAATCTATACTTAAATATAACAGTAAAGCTCTTCGAACACGAAATCAAGACTGGTACCAAATTTCTAGTCAATTCCGCTGCTCAATACGGGTTCAAATTGTGCAAGTTTTGAGTAAAAAAAAAACAAATAAACAAAGTGAATTAATAATAAAAAAATCTTACACTAGAAATATGTAGCTTCCGTTGTATAACAAACAGAAGAATGCTTTATTACAATAACTATTAATCTGTCATCTCCCAGGATAACAGGATCAAAGGAATTTGGCCACAAATTTGTGCCTCTGGGAGACGACAGGTTAATGAAAACAGAAACACAGTTCAAAAAAACTTATATCTCACATTATTTGGTTGATTCTTAAGTGAATATTTAACCGTACTAAACAATATATTTAATTATGTAATCTTTAAAATATTACCAGCAAATTACCATTCAATTTGTTTTAAAATGTTGTCGTCACTATGTTTAACTGTTAACTTTTAGCAGTTGGTAACAGCCGTTTTTACCAACCTAAACAAAGCTTTATCACTGGTAAATAGAATATTATTTTCATTATCAAACATCATGGCGCCTATCGAAGGTATATCAGCAACTTTCTCGATTCTGGAATGCGCTATATCTTTAGCTAAAGTTACTTTGTAGACACTATCAATCCACCAAGCATAGACTACTCCGTCCAAGTCAACAGTTAAACCTCTAAAGAACGCGTTCTTGGATAATCTAACTTTCTTACCAGTTTTACTCTCATACGCATACAGCCCAGTAGCTTTTAAATAAACAACAATATACTCCACTTCCTTATCCAAAACAAAATTCTTTACCACATCATCATCCAATATAATATTAAACTGATCCCCCTTCTTCTTTATAATTCCTTTTTCTCCTTCCTTTGAAAAATAGAGGTAATCTTTCAAAACGACGTTCGTTATAGTATCCCCAATGGAACTGTAAGAAGTAATCCTGTGCGTTTTGGTATTGAGGACATATATGCCGTCAGAACCTCCTAAATATATCGAGTCTTCATTTTGGTTTATGTCAAAGAAACCAAAGTTCAGTCTGTTAGGACCAGTGACGTTGAGAACTCCTGAATTGCTTGGATCCTCTAAGCTTACAAAAGCTACTTTATAATATTCTGCGTCACTTATAACCGGCTCGAAGCTGTAGTAGAGGACATTGCTGGACCTCAGGATACCCATTTTTTTGATGACGACTTCTTTTCGAAAGTTTGCAGTTAAGTCGAAAAGGTATGACATATTGTAGCAAGTCGTATTGACCTTTATGCATGTTGAACAGTATGGATCTCTTGCATCTGGCACCACATCTTCTATTGCTTCTGTTGTATTAGCTGCGACTGAGGAAGCTAACACCAGCAGCGAGAAGCCTGAAAATGGAAAAAGGATCACATTAAAATAAATATTGGCAGTAGTAATAGATGAATAGGTTTATTTCCTTTTGAATAATACATGACGGAGAAAATTAAAAGCGATTCACCAAAGGATTAATTTATCAGATCTCATTTCGAGGCAAGCTTCTAAGTCAGCACGTCCTAACTTTACAAGCCCTGATTTCAGAAAATAGTGTATGTGGCTTGGCCGTATTGATTAAGGTGTATATATATCTAGCTAGAGTATAGAGAAACAGGTAGCGATCTAAAACTACAAGATGAGGTTAAAAAGCCGTGCCGAGCGTTAAGCCGTGGTGGCCTAGTGGTTTGACCTATCGCCTCTCAAGCAGAGGGTCGTGGGCTCGAACCCCGGCTCGCACCTCTGAGTTTTTCTAAATTCATGTGCGGAATTACATTTGAAATTTACCACGAGCTTTGCGGTGAACCTGCACAAACCTGCGAAGCGATTCAATGGTGCGTGCGAAGTTCCCAATCCGCACTGGGCCCGCGTGGGAACTATGGCCCAAGCCCTCTTGTGCTGAGAGGAGGCCTGTGCCCAGCAGTGGGACGTATATAGGCTGGGATGATGATGATGATGATGATGATGTTAAAACATACAAGTCTTGCCTTGACTTTAACTGAGTTAAAAATAACAAAGTAAGTAATTTTCTATAATCTAGTGCGGATGTTTTAGCGATATTCTTGAAAGCATTTAGCCAATTAAAAGTAACTAACAGTAATGGCGGTTCAATTGGACGTTTTATTCTTGCTTTCGTGATGGGTATATAACAATGTAGGCATTCTTGTATATGTCGGCGGCCGTCAGATCACAAAATTCCTAGGCATATCGTGAAATGCCGCCATTTCATAAATTGGCTGAGGGACATCCTCCATATCGTTCAAAACTCACCGTTTAGCGATTTGCCTAGTGATGTTTAGGCAGATCATGAAATTCTTAGCCATATCATGAAACGCCGCCATATCGTTTCTGGCACTTCGCCGGCCGCTGCAGTTCGCTCGGTTCGTGCGTTGTGGTCACAATTAATACTAACCACTCCTCGCTTCGCCCGTCGTACCTAAACTTTTCTTTTTTAATATCACAATGTGCCCGATATAATATATTATATTATAGAGCTAGGAATATCGACGAATGCGTTGCTCTAATCGATCTGCCGTATTGTTTCTCAGGCACATCGTGATATGCCTGACCAACTTTTAAGCACATGAAATGGCGCCATTTCATGATATGCCTAGGAATTTCATGATCTGGCGGATATACACAGCAAAGCAGCAAAGGCCGCTGACATTGCAGGTGGTAGGACCTTGTGCAAGGTCCGCCCGGATTGCTACCACCATCTTGCTCACTAATCCTGCAGTGCTTGCACTGTTGTGTTTCGGAGTGGAGAGTAAGACAACCGGTGAAATTACTGGCACTTGAGGTATCCCATCTTAGGCCTCTAGGTTGACAACTCATCTGCAATGCCCTTGGTGTTGCAGGTGTTTATGGGCGGTGGTGATCTCTTACCATCAGGAGACCCACTTGCTCGTTTGCCATCCAGTCGAATATATATATATATATATATATATATATATATATATATATACAGCAAAGGCGATGCCGACGTACCAACATGGTCATTGATTTTCGTTTCTATCATTGGCGTGGTGGTTGTAACAACCCTTATTTTTCATCAAAGTTTAAACGGCTGCTTAGTGTCTGCACGAATGGAAAGGAATTTTTTTTTTTTTTGTAAACCGAACAAGATATCCGAACCACAGACTTGAGCAAATTCAGCCGCTAAATTACCTAAATTTTTAAATTATGGCAGGTCAGTGTGAAGCTACCTTAAAATTAATATTTCTTAAGGACTCGTCAAACCTTCCGACCTAGTTTACAGGGTTTGTAATACAACGTATATCTAAAAATAGTGTATGCCCGCAGCGGGTAGCAACGGCAGGTCATGCGTTGAATGATAAGAAATCTAGATGGTATCTATCGCGTATACACTTTACGTTTTGAAAATATGTATTTGTTACAAGCTTTTATTTACTTTCACCTGGCCCGTTGTCTGTCTGTCTGTAATCAAATCTTGCATGTTCAATTCGACAAATTTCCAGTAGTTGGATTGACTTGTAATTTGCTATACTTAAATAACTGGCCTGGTAGTCCGGCTAGGATCGTCTCCGCAGGACGGAACTCTTCAACAGTTAATGGCATCGACTTGAAATTTGGCATGCAAATGTAGTTTGGGTGGCAATGCAAGTACAGTCAACAAAAAATACAGTCGGCAGACAAAACTTGTATTAAAAATTTTTTTTTTTTACCAAAAACACTACGTCGAAGACTATGAAGAAAATACCTAAAAACGCGCGCGTTCTGACCTATCTTGAGCCGCCGCGCTTCCCACCTTCACACCTTTCCCCTATATTCACGAGTACTAAAATTGATTAGCGCTAGAAACTCGGTGCCCCCTTAATAGAAACATGCAATTGTATTATAGTCACCCTTGCCTGTGAATATTTCATGAACCGACGATATCGATTCGTTCGCGAGCCTCTCTAGCATAAATATTTCGTCACGGCGATCGCGTGCCGCACTTGGTAGGTAACTGATAAGTATATTTAAATACGCGTTGTGTAAAGAAAAAGAGTATTTTTAGGATCCCCTTGTCCTATAAAGAAGTATGAGCATGTGTTAAACACCCCGACAAAGTGATAAATAAAGCTTCAAAAAAATTGTATGGTGCCTGCTATATCTAATATTTTCCGCATATTAGTACGGAATCTCACACTGCGCGTGAGCAAACACGCACGGTTTATGTTTTTACTTTTTGCCCGACTATCCGAAGGAGGGTAATGTTTTCGACATATATGTATGTGTGTTCATTTCTTTATTCCTCTCTGCAGCCAAAACGATTGGACAAATTTTCAATTTTTCTAAATTAGTTATCCTTGACATTACAAACTTTGTCTTTTTAATGATAATTCTATTATATTTCGTTATGACGATTTAGAATGGAGAACCAATTTTTATTTTTATATTACATATAAATTAATCTTACCTACCTTTGATGATTTCAATATAAATCATGCAACTTTACATTTACGTAAATTACAATGACATGTAATATAATATTGAATGAATAATAATAATATAATAATCTTTATTTATCTTTAATAAATACAATTTTAACAAACTTATAGGCTACACTATAGGACAAATAACACACATTACCCTCTGAACTAGGAAAATTAATGTGTTTCAGGTGATGTAGAAGGGCATTAAAAATCTAATCACATGCAAATTATAAGTAAGTATTATAAATAAACTAAACTAAAGCTTTATAAAAATTCTGTTATATTCGAACAATGCGGAAACCGCGCAAAATCTCAAAGTTGCTAAAAATCGTTAGTCTTTTTGTAATGCACTAAATATGCAGCCTGCATCCACGATGTTAATTCTCTGCCTTTTTCTCGGCACGGCGAGTCTGCAACTTGCTCGTTCAAAAGATTTTATCTTTTATTCTAAAACGTCAATTGCATATTAAACACTTTGCACATTTATTAAGAGTTATCTTACAGGGTTTCGGTTTGACGTTACCGCATAAATTTAAATAAAAAGGTTAGAGAGATGTCTTTATAAACATTTTGTCTAATAATAATTTGAATAAACGTAAACGTATTATAATTAGGGTTGCCATAAATTCTAAGAACCAATACGGGACGATTTGTCTTTAATTCGATGCCCAAAACTTGTAAATATAACATTATGCAACGCCGATGTAGCCTTAGTTCTGGCAGTAGTTTGCTTAGCCTGCATTACATTACTGCATTTAATTTTGTAGTACAATACAACGAATTAAAGGGTTGGTGATGTCGTACAACTTTATATGCTGTGGTCAACTCAGCGACTAAAATGTCTTCTTCTGAAACTTACTTTATCATAAAAGTAAAAATATCTATCCGCATTTCTCCTCCGCCGGTCCGGCGGGCCGCGCCCCGCTCCATTTTGTCGAAATACGGGACAAATACGGGACATGTAGTAATACGGGATGGGATGGTCAATTACGGTGACAGTCCTGTATATACGGGACGTATGCAACCCTTATTATAATGAGCGAATTTTAAAGTTACTAAGACGCATTTTTACTCAGACATCCTACTAACATTATAAATGTGAAAGTTTGTGAAAATGTTTGGTTGTTTGTTACTCAATCACGTCTAAACCGATGAACCGATTAAGATGAAATACATATAGTTTGAGTCTCAGGGAAGGTCATAAGATAGTTTTTATCCCGGAAAATGACATTTCCCGCAGGATAGCGATAACTACGCGGACGGAGTCGCGGGCAACAGCTGCTAGATATGTATTTTAAAGGTACCTGCTTAATTTTCCGTTCGATAATAATACGTACTGTCGAACTTCATAAATAAAAAAAATGTTTTTTTTTTCTCATTTTATTTTCAGTTTAGCAGAGGTCGCACCATGGGAAAGGCCGATTATCGAGAAGGGTTTTACCACACATCCGTTTCAGAGAAACATTTCAAGGAATAAACCCAGTGATTCATTAAAAAGTTATTTCTCTGTTTTATACTACTAATATTATAAAGGTTTGAAATCCAAGATTAAACATAGAAAGGAATAGGTACTAAACTATCGTGTGACGTCACACACGAGTAACGTTAACTACTGCATTTAGAAAATCGTTTTACAAAGCGATAGATATATAAAGATTTTCTAAAAAATACTTTATAATTTCAATTCTCAACCGATTTTTATTTTTTCGCCGAACATTGGCTGTATGTCTATATTTTCATAATAATATAGTGGCAAATTCAAGAGTTGTCTAATACCTCATTGCCTGTATATTTTATAAGTCAAACTGTATGTTATAATAACCTCTGTTCTCTGAGTTCCAGTAGGTAGGTCAGTATACTACACTGTAGTATAAAAGTCATTGGATATAGTTGGTGTAATGTTAACACCATTATGCTAGTTAAAGTAATTGGTAAGATACTTTATCGCCACGCATGTTGTCGGTATCACGGCCGGTTAAATCGTAAGGTTAAGACGAGTTAAATGGGTGGAGTTTTTGTATGAAAGTTTTTCGCTGTAACAAGAAAATTGGCAGTTGTACCTATGTGTAATTGTCGGGCCTCCTTGAATTGGCGTAATATTAATGGGCTTTACACGAAAACGCATATTAGACTTGGCAAAACGCATAAAGTTTATGTGGCATAACAAAAAAAACTCATAATAATTATTACGAAAAATGCTAACACATATGTTTATGAGTGTAATGTTCATAAGCATAACTTTATCAAGCATTATATATTTAAACTTTGTGACTGTTTGTATGCTGAATTTCTAGAATTTTCGGACGTGTTGTCAAAAAAAGCTTTCACTAATAGAAGTTTACACAATATTCCAGATTAAGTAACATGGTATACATTTACACACACACACACACACACAAACATCACGCCTGTATTCCCAAATGGAGTAGGCAGAGCACACGAAACGTTACCGCTTCGGAGCCACTTTTAGCAATTTTAGGTTTAAAGTTTGACAAAACCGGTAATAGTGACAGGTTGCTAGCCTGTCGCCTACATGTATACATTTTAATAATAGAAAAGCGTTAAGTTACAAATATTATGTTTTATATGTGTCTATATAAGGTACAGGTAGCAGCACTGCAGATTCTGAAGCTTTTAAGCGTAAGTTTTTGTTAAAATCAAATTTTTAATGGATATTTTTTGCTGACTATACTTTTTGTTAACTATATCTACATCTACATTTCTCTACATCCGTAGCAAATTTCAAATCTATTCGATCACTATTTACTATTACTATTTGTCGCATTCGGTGAAATACAACAAATATACATAGTTAGGTACATAAATACGAACAAATAAAAGCTGTTAGCCACATTTTTAATTAATTGTCTCTTGATGCCGATAAATCACCTTTGCTAACTTTTTTTGCTATACTCTAGTCTAGGTATTTGTGTCCCGCTTGTGTCTCGCTAGGCAAGGTACTCTTCCCTGTATTTCCAACTCACCCCGTCTGCACTTATGTCTGGCCAGCTTATGTCTGGTTACTAACATAACGGAAAATTTCTCTAATGCGATCCAGAATGTCAAAAATTTCGTTTACAACCTTTGAACATTTGAACTTTGTTAATATAAACCACACAATAAGACTTCAATTCCAGTATACTTCTATTTCTAAACAAAAACACCTCATGCCACAACGAACTCTTTAATCAAAAACAAGCAAAGCTATATAATAATATAAAATAAGTTACATCATCACAAACCTGCGTACAAAGCTCCAGAAACTTCCTTCATTATCACAGGACGTCACTCAAAACAAACTTAAAACACAGAGCGACTACACACCGGCACGTCAATCGCTATAATGCGGCTCTACCCCATTAGCACTAACATAGCGCAAAGCTCCACCATGGCGTGTGACCATGAATCAGAAAACCGAGAAAAACCCAACCTGAATAATTCGTGTTACATAAACCGTTCGATCCCCTCGGTTTACTTTCGCCAAATAAGTTCAAAATCGTTAAAAGCCTTTTGATATTTTAACCATTTTATTTTTAGACGTCAACGCGTGATGAGGTCAGAGAAGCGTGTATTAGATCAAACGAAATTATATACGCAATGTGTATTATAGAATTGACAACGCCTCCGCGCCGTTCGTTCATGCTGGGTGCTGCTTAGGCGTAATAAGGGGCTATGTACGACCCTGGCCAACTTTTGCCATTGGTACTTCAATGAGCCTAACGCATCGCCGAAAAAATTGAAAGAAAGAAAGAAGGCATTTATTCACAAAGACACAAATACAACAAAATCAAAACAAAAAATAACAATAAATAGCAAACATAAATAAAACAAAAAAGAAATACAAAAATGAAAATACACGATTTTGTGTGTCCCCGCAAAAGGAAACGGCCGCTGACTCAGCATAATGCTGAGGAAATTCATAACAATTGCATTACTTAACAATATTTTCATTAGAAGTTAAGCTATGTAATTTAAACAGAAATATTTTTCAGAGAAATAAACAGTTTAAAATTTATTTATTTTTTATTCCCTTCAGCCTATTTTATACTTTTTAATCGACTTTAAAAAAGAAGAAGGTTATCAATTCGGTTGTATTTTTTTTTTATCTTTGACATATACAAAGTGTTAATGAAAACCAGAAAATAGTTTGCTCAGAATCGAGAATAGAATCGATTACACTTTGTTTCAGATTGTTTTAAATACCTTATTTATTGTGCCCAGTGCCCAGTCTAAATGTTACGAATGCATACGCCGATTAAATTATTTATTTTGATAATTTAATGCTGGCCGGTTTGCTGACAGTTTGATTTTCTTCTAAAAATGGTGAAGCGCAAACTAAGAATTACAAATACGACTATAGAGTTCAAAATTAGAACTCAAGTAGAATATCAAAACACCCCTCCTCCATAGGCTCCCAGTGGCTTCGGTTGGAAGCAGCTCGTATCCAACGTGAACCCGCGGCTTTTAACAGGTCATCCGTCCATCGTTGGTGGACGTCCTACGCTGCGCTTACATCGGCAAGACCCTGAATGCGACGCGATAGAGACCGCGAATCACCGCGGTCTCCATTCGACAACTTTTCGGCCAGAACGGCCATCCGTTCTCCGCAGTATTTATGTACAAAATGTATGTTATATGTATTTAAGTATATACACGCATATTATCTAGTAATTAGCCGGTCTACTAATTCTGTTCCACTGTGACTCAGAATAATGCTGCTAAATAGTTGACACTTATTGAAACTGCGGGATTGACAACAATACACATTGTTCTCTTTTGTGAACGCTAGTGAATCAGGAAGAACTGATGCATGCTAAAGTATTGTGTGTACTTTTTGACAAAAAAAAACCGGCCAAGAGCGTGTCGGCACCCAAAAAAATGTTTTTTTGCTATAATTTTATTTACCATTTTGTCGGCATAGATGCTACATATATCGGGGCAAGATTACAGCTTTCTAGCATTGATAGTCTCTGAGCAAAACCGCGGATGGACGGACGGACAAACAAACAAACATGGCGAAACTATTCCGGGTTTCGTTTTTGCCATTTTGGTTACGGAACCCTAAAAAGCACATGACGTGAACGGCCTGAGTTTGGCCCCTGGTAGGCTTAAGACGCGAGTCGGTGGCAAATTATACGCTTAATTTATTTAAATCAGCAGAAATTGTGCTTAATAAAACAAATGAAACTAGAATGAAGTTTGTTGTAGCTCTTGCATACGAGGGGTTAAAGAAGCAAGATAGTAGCGGACTAAAACGCAGTAGCACTACCTTATTTATATATTAACAAGTGTTTACAGTTAGTAAATCGTTAGATCCAGCTAGGGAGTGCAATCTCGATATTCCGAGATCTTGCACCAATTTAGCAAGATTACATTTTGCACCCAAAATCGTGCGCGATCTCTCAAGATTTGCAAGATTGCACAGCAATACATTTTATTTTTACACATTTTTACAGTAGACCCAGCGGACCATGATAACGATAACATGCCACCATCCTCAATAGCTGCAAAAACACCGCTCTCTATAGAATACTTATAATAATTCATAAATTTGGAAGATCTCGCAAAATACCGAGATCTAGCGAGATTAGACCTCTCAAACCTTGCAAATACCGAGATTGGAGATTTTGCTGCAAGATTGCACGTTCATGCAAGAGTGTCGTCGACCGCGGCAAAGCTCTGTTTTGTTCGAGTTGCCTCGCGCGGCAGCATGGTAACCAATATGCAATGGCGTAGCTACCGGAGGGCTAGACGGGGCAGTGCCCCGGGGCCCCCTCAGTGGACCCCTCGGACCCTGACTTACAAACTATAAATGACAAATCTGGAGTACGTCGAATTCGGAACACGACGAGTCCGGAACAAACAATTTTAAACAGTTTAGTTGGGGACCTTGTTTATTTTTTGCCCCAGAGCCTTTGGTTATCTAGCTACGCCACTGCCAATATGCGATAGTTTGCCGCGCTATGTCGCTACGCAGCTTCCTGGTCTCGTTCGTTCGTTGCTTCGTAGTTGTCAATAGAGAGCGCTGCTGCTCACTCTCATATCTGGTCCCTCTGTCGCCTTTTACAACACCCATGGGTGCACCGGCACTGATTGACGACACAATATTAATTTCATGGTGTTTTCCACCATGAGAATATTTGGCGCAGATGACTCGTTGTGCAACCTTATACCTGTATCTGCCCTTTCTAACCTTGTTGGTATGTTTATGGGGTCGTAAAAACTGCCCTTCTGTTTGTACTTTATAGCTCGACCCGGTTTTAACATTTCCGGATATTTCAAACCATGTTTTTTCATATCGTAGTTTTTCATATTCAATTTTTATTTTATTTTCCATCCGCATATCCGCGAAAATCAATATGGAGGGGGTTTTATTTTTTTATTGCAATAACATATAACACTTTTAAGCTACTATTTACACAGAAGTATCATAAAAAGTCAGAAATTTGAAAAAATATTAAAACAATAAAATACCCGATTTCCTTAAAAAAAGTATTTTTAGTTTTTAAGGCAGTCAGATTTGTCATTTTTTCACAATTAATATATAAAATATCAATATGACATTCGCTGGAAATTTAAAGTAGTAAGTAAAATATTAGCAAGCGCAGCGTAGGACGTCCACCAACGGGATGGTATTTCAGTATGTATTTATCTATGTAAGTAAATATGTTTACCCGTTGCCCAGTATCCATAGTACAAGCTTTGCTTAGTTTGGGACTAGGTCAATTGGTGTCAAGTGTCCATGATAATTATTATTATTATTTATCTTCCGTTATTTTCACTCATAACTCATAATACACCCTACACTTCATTCTACTCGTGACCAGTCACTGTACCTAATGTGATAGAAACGTCGAAGTAAATATTACTCGTGTGTTTATCGTGAAAAGTCCCGTTTGTGGGATTATAAAACTACTTATAAAAATATAAATAAAAAAATATCATGGGACATTTGACACCATTGACCTAGTCCCAAACTAAGCAAAACTTGTACTATGCATACTAGGCAACGGATAAACATACTTATATAGATAAATACATACTTAAATACATATTAAACATCCAAGACCCGAGAACAAACATTCGTAATATTCATACAAATATCTGCCCCGGCCGGGAATCGAACCCGGGACCTCAATCTTCGTAGTCAGGTTCTCTAACCACTTGACCATCTGGTCGTCAACAACTACTGAAACAACGTCGAGCACTGTGTACGCTTACCTTAAGGACGCACAAAAAATTAAACTAAAACACCGAAAATCGTTCACCCGCGAAACAATTCATCAATTGAATAATTCAATCCAATTACACGGCTCGTTAATTAACCCGTCATAAATACAAAGGTAGGGCCGGGTTGATTAATTAACTAAAATCAAATTTTCTTTCTACAACGCGACCACACTTGCAAAATACCTGTGCTCATCAGCAGATGAGCCACGCAAAAACCATTCACATACAGATTCCACATACATAACTGAATGAACTGGTAGTGCCATGAGAGAAGTGAACGATTACACACAGCTACATGAAGAACTGATTGCATAAAAGGAATGGCTGGAATGCATGAGTAAATGTCAAAATCCCGCTGTCATTACTGAAGTGAATTTATGCAGGGCAGGTTCCAAGTAAGACGAGGAGACAGAATAACACTGCTTTTATTAGTTCAAATCACCTTTAGTAATTAATTGACAATTATATAATGAAGAGCGACGTTCACGGCTCGGACGCCATGAGAGAGAGAGAGAGAGCGAACGAGACGGCAATAGCATCCGTCTTTATTCGGAACAATTACATTGGCATATGTTCTTGTGTGCGTGACCTCAACTCTGGCACAGAATAAGTAATAGTACAAGTACAGAAGGTTCTCTCTTTTGATGTTGACGAAAGCCGTCATTTTATATGCCTACGTAATTTTTATTAGCAAAATCACCGCGCCACCAAGCAACATTAAACTCTACTGCTGCGCGCGAAGGTCGTTTTTATTCTGCACCTACGTTTTGGTTTAGGATAGGGTTGTAAATCAATAAAAAAATAATACTCACATATACCTAACTTAAGAGTAAATTCGGACAAATACTTAGTTTTCTAGCATTTTTAAATTGACGTGCCTACGATCTCCGACGGTCACAAAATTGATAATTGTACAAGGTCGCGTGCCGAATGCGTCGTCGGCTGCCTCAAAGGTTTTGTACACCCCCGCAGTGGGCATTGGTAAATCGCGAATTACCTATCTGTTATTTTATCGCACTCGCACTTAATATGGTTTCGAACAGAATTGGGTGAGTTAGTGTAATGTTATGTACAGAGTGTTGCAATGAATTAAATTTTCATGAATTCATTTTCAGATAACATTATGTAGTTTCCATACTGTTTAGTGTGGTTATACAGATACTGTTTCAGCGCTCAAACTGTACAATTTAAATATATACCTACTCATCCCAAAAATCGAAACACCACGCTATTTCATGATAGATATTTTAATATCCTCACGAAAATCACACAGTTACACGTAGCGTTACGCGGCGCGACAAGTTCGAGCGAGACCGCGAGCGTACATGCCGGGCGGTGCTCATAGCCCTCGTAAGTTAACCCACGCCGGCGTGGGGTGTTTTGATACTTACAGAATCGTACCTATATCGCGGAGTGCGCCGCGCCTGACTCTGGTGGCACTTCCTTTACATTGTACTGACTCATCTTCATCTATCACAGACAAGCGGTCTTATCCTACGGTACTATCGTTCTAAAAATCGCACATTTTACTACCCTTTAAAACCAGTCATACGCGAAAGTGCATAGTGCAAAAGCTCCATTTCATTGGACAAATATTGTCATAATTTCCCT
The DNA here is from genome assembly GCF_025370935.1 of Choristoneura fumiferana. NCBI lineage: Eukaryota > Metazoa > Arthropoda > Insecta > Lepidoptera > Tortricidae > Choristoneura > Choristoneura fumiferana. The sequence continues at coordinate 13,470,210 of NC_133486.1, read as the reverse complement.
ATAGACGCCGTGTATCATACTTTATGGAAAATGTTAAGTTATATTCTGGCCTATAAATAACTGCTGATGAATAGTGGCAATCTGTGAGGGCATTATAAGGGATATAAAGAGAGCTGATTGCTGGATATATTTCAGGTTGTCGTCCAGTTTGCATGGGATTTCTTAGGCATTATTTATTTGGTGCTAAAGTATTTTGGTGAACAGAAAATTATATTCGATCTGCTAAAATTACAAGTTGGTCAGCAACTATGGTCAACAAACATTTCTAAATAAATCAGCAACTATAAATGCCATGGTTTGGTATATACCTAAATATTAGAACTGCTCCGGTTTCATTTTGTACAGCTAATTAAATATACTTGAAGATTATGAAAGAAAATGCCTACCATTAACCAAATATGCAGTAATTTATTGAATCAGGCATTACTTAGCTTTTTTAGACAATTTTATAGGTATGTAGTTTGTTTGAGAAAAATAAAGTGGGTACTTGAAGATTTACATTGACAAATTAAAATGTTTATTTTGGTTAATTAGTTGGCCGTCTGGTACCATGGTAAACGGTTGTGTCGCTGACCGCATGAACTCTAGTTGAGTTCGAAACGCGTCAGTCTAGAGTGGTGGTGATAGTTGGGTTTGTGTGATTTGTGTGTGTTCTTACAGTGTTGAGACGGAGGAGCTGCATAAACACAGTTTTTCATAAACGTAGCTATTATAAGGTCGCGGGTGAGCAAAGTATTGTTTTAGTTCAATAGGCAGTGATGGCCGTACAGTGCTACGTGTTTATGGATTTATGTAACGTCTTAGATAAATGGGTCAAGGATAAAGTTTAATCATTTAGCGCTCCTGCAGGGCTACTACGAAACTCGAACTTCGTATCGTACCGTCCCTCTCGCACTCGTAATAAATAGTATGTCACAGGGACCGCACGACACGAACTTCGACTTTCGAGTTTCGTAGTAGCCCTGCTGGTTGTCAGACACGAGTTTTCGACGTGGGAAAATATTTCTTTAGACGACGTAATTTATATGTAATTTTAAGAGCGTTCTCATGCGACTTTAGCAAAATTCAATTGCCTAATTCGCGCGAGAGAAGCCGAAGGTGGGTAGAGTACGTAATGTTTTTAATCATGAAGTACAGATTTTTATTAGACTAGCTATTAGTTAATCAGTGATACTAACGTGATGCTGACGTTCTGTAACCCCCCCCCCCCGTAAATCACGTCACCTAAAGGTCCGAACCGCAGTAACGAACGTGTCGGAAGACGTCCAATTCGGACCGCCCTCAATCAACCTTGCCCTGATTGGCGCGCTTCCGCATCCAACGCACTTCAATACAACGGACGATTAATGATGAATGTGGGTACTTACTGCGGAGGGACACTCGAGTTTTTCTGTTCAAAACTGGATAGAGGTCGAAAATACAAACTGAAATATAGACGCACAGAAAAACCAGAAAAATAAGACCAGCACTGGGAATCAAACCCAGGTCCTCGTTATTCCATACCGCGTGCTAGACCGCTACACCACTGCTAGTCAACGGTACAGACACGAATTTCCCCTATGCACCTCATATCTCAGCTTGTTTGTTTTCTTATTTAGCCACTTAAGCAGTGACGCTAGTGACATACCGTAGCCCTCATCGTGAAACTTTCAGCACTCCATTGGAACCAACCGCTCACCCGGACAAGAGATGTCGTTACTAAGCAATCAAACTAAGATTGGTTTTTTGGAATCTTTTCGTATTTTTTATTTCAATTCCAAATTTTTACTTTTACTCTCATCCCGTAAAACCTAAATTGAAATACTTAAGCAGTGAGGGAATGGTCATATTAACGGGCTCTATACATTTCACTTCTGAGCATGTCTCCCCTTACAATAAGAGAGCTTAAGATGTAATTAACTCACCCTAAAATACCGGGTGTGGCCTGTAATACGAGCAAAAAATTAAAACTTTGATTTTTAAAAGTCGCTGAACTAATGTTGTTCAGTTTCAGGAGTATGATCTATGTTTTAATTATTTGCTCATATTACAGGCCACACCCGTTATAACCATTCCCACTTTAGGTACGAGTAGAAAAAGTAGTACACAAAAAAAAATGATGGTAGGTATTTACCTGACAGGACACATAATGACATCATAAAACAAACATTACAAGACGCGACTCTAAATAAAAAAAAAGTAAACTTAACCCTGAAAACCAGATTAATTTTTAATTACCTAACTCAAAAATTAAATTTTTAAGGGAGGGACAGGGAGAATCGTCTTTGATAGCTTACAAAAAATAGTTAACGCCAAGAGTTGTTAAATGATAGCGTCTCGGAATAGTGATTTGAACGGTTGTACCTTGTTTTGCCTAACAACTTTTTGCCTATTTTCAGTTTGCCTAATGTTAGATAAACTAATATTAACCTAATGTTTCATTTTACCTAATTTTCATTTTAGTAAGTCATTTTATATACAACTTACTTTACATTATTTTCTTTCGCCTAATTTTAAATTACCTAATTTTAATTTTGCATAAACTCATTTAATATAGTGTTTGACTGACATAATTATATTTTGTCTAACATACATGTCACATAATTTCATCTATATATATGTAAAAGAAGAAACTGACTGACTGACCTGACTGACTTATAGATCAACGCACAGCCCAAACCGCTGGGCCTGAAACTTGAAATTTGGAATATATGTTCCTTAATAGGTGTAGACACGCATTAAGAAAGGATTTTTCGAAATTCCTACGGGATAGGGAATAAATGGGATTTATATTTTCACTTCAAAATAGCCCTATTTCCGTAACTATAATTATTAGAGACTTCAAATTTGCTATGCGAGTAGGTAATCCTAGCTCTTGCCCGGGGCTTCGCTCGCGTTGAATTTGGGGTAACATACACTTGCTTTCTGCGATCTTTTTTTCGTGTTTTGATTGATTTTTCGGAGGCTTACATGGAAATATAAATACATACACTATAAACCCAAGTGCAGACTATGAATTTATCCATTTCCAAACTTAATCCATAAATTGTTCATGTCAGAATATCACGTAACTGTTCTAGACTGGCCTTTACGACGGGGTCCAATTACTCGCAGTCAACTGGGTAGCGTGCGGTATCAATGTCGTGCGGTATTTAGTTGGGCCCTATTAATTTTCATGGCGGGTACACGGGGTCGATTGCTGTTTACTGGCTTTAATAACCTTGACTTTGGTTTGACGTAAATAGAACAGCGCAGCTTGTAGACTTTATTACTGACTAGCGTTTGCCCGCGGCTTATCGCGGTTATCGCGCGCTGTTCCCTCGGGAACTCTGCATTTTTCCGGGATAAAAAGTAACCTATGTCACTCTCTGGCCCATAAACTATCTAAGTATATGCCAAAAATCAAGTCGATCCGTCGCTCCGTTTCGACGCTGCTGGAAAAACATACAAACATACACACTTTCACATTTATAATATTAGTAGTTATGGATATAAACAATTACTTCGCTCACCCGCGATCTTACGATAGCTAAGTCTACTACAGTTTTATAGCATCGTCGGCATACAGGCATGAGCATCCAGCCAGCCAGACAGATCAAATTTTGAAAAACATTTTTTAAATCAAATCATTCTTTATTAGGCTGCGTTTCCACCACAGATAAGCGAGGATGCGTTGCGGAGAATGTATTTATCAGAAACGCTTCATTTACCTATCCTCTCTCAGCGTGTCTCTAGTGGACACTGCGAGGATAGGTAAACGAAGTTTCTATTGGTTCATGATGAAGAAGTTTCCAAATTAAAAAATAAATGACTGCTTTACGAAGTTCTTTTGAACGTTTCCATGATCTATTTCAAATTTCGTTGTTGAAAATATACTCTTCAGTAATGTCATTAATTAGGTACATTTATCACGAAAGGGTCCCACAGTATGGAACCTCTAGGAACCTTTGTGCAATATAATAGTAATACAGGGTGTTTGGCAGATAGATGGACATACGTATATAGGGGATAGCTGGCGCCTTAATGCAACGTGGTCGAGAATAAAAAAATTCAGTTGGGCCCAAATATTTTTTTAAAGATTTTTAATCACGAAAACGCAGTATTTGAAGAATAAAAAATATCATGCCCCAAGTGATTTTTTTTATGCTCTACCACGTTGCATATGGCCCCATCTATTCCCTATATACGTATGTCCATCCATCCGCCAAACACCCTGTATAATAATTAATGCTAATTTGATGTCACATTTTTATTAATTTTGCCTTATGTATTTTTCTGTGTATCGAATATGTGTAAACAAATGTATAACAGACGTTTGGGTTGGGTACTTTTATTTATTTAACAGAAAACCACACGATTATAAATAAAACTCACATATTTATTTAGCAAGAGTTTAATAAAAAAATGCAAAATAATAAAAATATCTCCAAATATTGCCTTAATACTAGGATATTTTTAGGGCTTAACATCCAAAAGTACGTAAAATACACACGCACTGTGTGGCCATTACACGCTACTTTACCAACAAAAAGACATCTCATACGACCATGCGAAGAAAACAATCGCGCCATTTCTTATTATTTAATGAAAAACATCAACTTCCTTTCAATTGGTAAAAGCACGTGTAAAAATTTACAGGTCAACCAACTAAAAAATTGGCACTGGTTCCCAAAATTGCAGCAGGCACACTTATCTAGCAAATTCATACAGAATACAAATTAGAAAATGTAGATTTTCAAACTTTGCTTGAACACTTGGAGCGAAAGGAACAAAATAGCATCGCGCGAGGCGAAGTGTAATGAAAATTTAACAAGACCACAAAACACATGACTGGAATAGGTAAGCTTTAGCTTGTCTTTGTGCTAAATTTCCAAAATTGAAAAAAAAAGAGTGCATACCTACACTTTTTTGTGGAAATGCCCACCTACAAGATGTTTTGAAATTTATCCGGAACATTTGACAATGAAGTTTGAGGTACCGGGTTCGATCTCCCATCGGGGCAGATAGGTATTTGTGTGAATAATACGTCACGTAATTTGTCAATGACAATGAAAAAATCCTGAATAACATTTACAGTAAAACTTGCCCAACCATTTGCCATAATATTCCGGATTACTTTTTGACAATGCAATATTACATACAGCTAAAGCTAAAGTTATGTTTTCATACTTTAACAAAAACCGTTACTCAAATGTGGCACACAACACACAACTAAACATTTCGCACAAATGTGAATTGCCTGTCAATAAAATAGAAAACGTGTTTCTATGTCATAAGTGTTTTGAAAACAAATCGGAAAAGAAGTCCGCGTCGAGTTGTTTTAATACTGTTACGATTTTCTTGTAAAATGTTTTTTTATTCCAATTAAAAAGTTGAATTGAAATAAATCCTTGGAATATCATGCTTATATTATAACTAAGTGCTGTGATGCAATATGTATTTTCGGATGGCAATAAAATTTTATAAAAAAAACATATATTTATATATTTTATAAATTGCAAAAAAAACTTGATCCCTTGGATACTTTTCAAAGTGTGTTTCTTTTATGGAACATATTTAAAGAAAAATGTAATCAAGTGACTAAAGAAAAGTTTTCTTATAGATGTTTACTTTTAGGTTTATAGAATACGTTTCATTTTCATTTTCAACTCAGCTACAAGCACAAACCTTTCCAATTATGTGAAAAAAAATCGAAATTAATAAATAGGTAAGTCAAAACGAAAGTAAAATCCTTTGGAAGGTTAGGTATCGTTTCGAAATAAATTATTGTCATTTCACAACTTTGGTACAGAGGGAGCCAGAGTATTTTGTGCAAAATCAATTTGTATGACAATCTATCTATACAATACAAATGTTACAAAATAATCATCGTGCTTACGGTTAAGTTCGAGTAGGTTATTTATGGTCAGGTAATTTATTTTTATTTATGCGATTAAATATAAATGCATCGTACAATTGTGTGTTAAAAATGTAATAATTTTACAATTAGATTGTTTCGCATAACGTTGGTCATTAAATGTTCATTAGTCTCATTAAAAAAATGTCAAATTAGTCTTTTTCAAATTTAACTCAATGTCAATAATTATACTTACAGTTCATAATTATGTCAATGTTACAGTGAGATATAAACTGACAAATTTTTAAATGACAAATGTTATACGAAATTGTCTAAGTTATCTCATTTACCAAAGGTGCGTACTTAGAAAATAACTTATATTGGTGAATAGCTTACAGCCTTGATATGATATAATTATGTGCATTCGTCGAGCTCGCATATCAGTACTATGTACAACCAATACAGCGAATTAAATATGGAAACGGTTACCATCATGACATATATTTTATATCATTTAACACATACAACTGGGTAACAAAAGGCCGGCCGCTATTTCTCTCAATGAATTAGTATTATTCAATGAAGGAACGCAGTTGGCTTATTGGACAGCAATTTTGTTTTAATTTGTTTTATTTTATTTATAGTTTTTTTAGAATGTTGGCACTTAATGCACTGTTACTTGTATTTTTCTCGCTTTTAGCAAATAATTGCTATATTCGTTGTACAAAAAAAGTACCGACGAGAGAGCAATTAACTTAATAAAAAAAAAGTTAATCATAAATTAATAATAAAGATATGCGCAAAAACGTTAAGACTTCTTTAAGGAATAGCTTTTTGACTAGTGATAAAATTACATCTATTCTATTCATATTTAAGTAATACGAAAGCGTTCGTATCTCCTAGTGACATCTGTCCCGCTCGTAAGCGTTCATTAAGCGCGGGAGGGAGATAGGACAATACGTCCTTAGACTTCATTCAATTTACAGTTCATTACGACTTAAGCATCTAGTCGTCAACCAAAGTGATTTCCTTTACAATCCTAAAGTGTATAATCTCATGAGATTCATTTTAATACAGGACCCTTTACGACGGCCGTTGGATAAACTTCGAAAAAAATATATTAAAAATGATCAACTCGCTATTTTTCCTACCTGCGTTAGGCGAGGTATCCATACAACCCCGTCAGTTTATTTTTGGAGATAATAGATAATTAGTAGCCCTTTACTCGGTTTCGATGTACTTACCTACATACCTATACATACCTATATCCGTGTCGTGCCCAGTTTGAGAATAAATTAAAAGTTTCATTCATGGGAAAAATATCTTATAAGCGCACTAGATGTATTCACATATCATGATTGGCCAGACCTTAACATTATACTATAGTGTGCTCATGGTGTCATCCGAAATAACCTTGCGTGCGCGAATTGATTAAGCAGTAATTCCTCTGTTTAAAAAAAGACTTCATCGTAGCTCCGAACACCAAATTCAGTTTCAATGTTATTTTTATTTTATTTTCAAATAAATTATTACTCAGTTGAGTTTTCAAATAACGACACCGCATTGTATTGCCATACACAATCTACGGGAGAATTTCCGTACAAAAACTAAGATGTAACATTTCTGTAGGCACATAGAAACCGACTTAATATTGCATTGATCAACGTTACACATAAATTATGTTGACGAGACAAACCTCTTTGGCTTTTTGAGCAAAACGTGTGATTTATGGCATCAACTAGCAACACTAAACTCGAGCTATCAATCAATATACATATAAGAATCTGTATACATAAATGAATAGGTAGGATCCACTGATGGTCAAACGCAACAGGTTTGTAACAAAGATTGTTCTAGCAAAGTAATACATTTAAAGATACATTATGCTTATTAACAGCACGCTTACTGCATGATGAAAGTCTAATCTAGGCTACCTTGATAGGGCTTTCGAGAGTCATTATTATAGTATCAAATAATCATGCCAATTGAGTATCGAAAATAAAATACAAAATATTTCCAGACTACACAAATCTGATCTTCATAGACGCTTGTGAACTTCGTGTTTTTGCATGCTCATTATGAGCATGTATTTTATAGATACACCGTGCTTGTTAGTTGCTCCAAACTAGCATATTTTCGGGCTACTGTTAAAAATCTGTACCAATGTCCAGTCTCAATAGAGATGGGAAACATATCGATTTGCTCAATCTATGGACAACCTGAGAGCTTGTGTAAAAAATCTACAAATTTACAAGATTCGATCTTAGACTAGAATAGAATTCTACGTGCTATTTTTGATTTCCATTCACTTTAAGGGAACTGGTTTTCGTATAATGGAAGAACTACAAGAGTTTTAAATGTGCAATCGTAAGTAGGTACAAAACATTTTTGAAAGTAAGTTTTAATGAACGCCATCAGTGGACTATCCCCTTTATAACCATATAAATACAATGTAGAATAGAAAATCATCGTAAACCTCAATTCCCTAAAGTAGAAAATACCCTATATTTCCTTATCTATATATATACGCGTTACAATTTACATAGTAACAATATTAAAATACATAAAGTACGTATAAATAAATGCATTTTATATGGCAAACATGGGAATGTCATGCTTAGGAGATGGGTTTATTTTTATGCAATAAACAATTGACTGTCACTATAATACGTCACATGCATTTTCCTTATTTTTAGCCTCCTGAGTCCTAACCTTTTTTAACAAACTTAGAGGTTAAGACCTAGACGTGGTTGACCTGCTTTGTTATTTCGGATATTATTTAAAAATTCTTAAAATTCTTTATTCAATGAACAATTTGTACTTAAAGAACATTCGGCCGTTATTTTTAGTGTTAATTGGTCTTTTGTAAAGTACGCGAGGGCTCAGGAGGATATAGTTTTTTTTTGGTAGCATTGCATTGCTATTAGAATTACTTGCACTGTTCTAGCACTAGAATTGTATTATAGACAATAATAAATGTCAATATATATTTTTTACTAATGAGAGTTTCTGTGAGAGACTAGTTGCCAATATAGTATTGTGAGGTCCGTTTGACAACTTTGACATTTGTGTCACATTTGTGATTGGTTACTAAATGAGCCAATCGCAAGCCAGAGTTTAATGTCAAACGGACCTCTCGATACTAACGCCATCTAGCGATATCTATTGTATAAAAACCGACCCCATATTGTGTTGTAATGAATTCATATTCGAAATATAGAAAATCTATCAGATAACTGTTATTTCCTTAGACAATTTTAATATCACTTCAAAACAATCCACTTTGGGAATTAAATTAAATGCATATTTAAATAGTGAGCATTGATGAGCATTGCCATGTCACAGGACATACATTTTGGTCGCACGTATGAGATCAAATAAATACTTTTAATTTTAAAAATAAAAAATCGTACATAATTACTATGAATTCAAGGACGTTTAATAGTCAAAATTAAATAAAAGCTCGTATCTCAAATGAATGTGTAATCCATACTAATAAAACTAATAATACATAATATAGGAGTATAATAATTCACTGAGTAAAATTATCGATGTTAACAAACGAGCAATTTTATTTAAAAACAACCTTTGACTTATAACGTGCGAGTAGACACTAGAGGTTGAAAAAATAATTTTATCCAATTTCAATAATTTTTTTCGCATTACATTGTTGACAAGTAATAATAAGGATATTTTTTATCTGTAGTATATAAAAAAAATGTTAAATGGTCCTGAACACAATCGCTTTCATCACTTCTTTCTGTCACACGGCATACGTCGAATGGCAGAAAGAGACGATGAATGCAATCGCTAACACTCACGCGGTAGACAATACAGCCTCTGGTTCTACAGTACCTGGTAAAATACCGGTATGTATCGCTTTCGGACCGGGTATTTTTGGTATCAGTTCGAAGCCCTGCTTCTGGGACAGTATCCTTTTGAGGTAAGTCAATAAACAACTACAAAAACAAAACTTCAAACATACAGTTTCGCTCATTTAGATCGGTCAGTATGGGAAAGTCTGAAACTATAAGACATATGAAGATCTGTTCTTAAGTATGTCATTGATTGTAGTAACAAGAAAAACTGCATTCATACATAAAAAAAAAGATTTACTCGGTTTGGAAATTGAATCCAGTCATTTTGAAAAATAAAACTCATTATTTCTATCGGTAGTGTAGGTCTTAAGCAATAAATCGGCACTACTTAAAAAAAAACCTCGTAACACAAAATTGAAATTTTTTCTTAGTGCCCTTTATGACCATTACGTCAAGGTTCAATTTTGTTGACGTATTGATTTGAGATACGAGATTTTTCAAAGTAGTGGCGAAATATTACTATGAAATACGGTATCTAGAATGAATAAAGTGCATTGTATTACATATTTTTAATAATGTAATTTATATTTTTTAAATTTCTGATTTCGATTCCCAGCAAGTTTTTTAAAATGTATGAATGCAGTTTTTCTTGTTACTAAAATCGATGACATAGTTCCTAAGAACAGATCTTATGTCTTATAGTTTCAGATTTTCCCATACTGACCGATCTAAATGAGCCATCCTGTATATTTCAAAGTAACCGCACGTTTTAGTCAACTTCGAAACAAAATAAGTTTGACGAAAATATTGACCAGACTTGAGTTTTCTGCCTAGAGTTAAGACGAAGCTACGGTAAGCTACGTGTCGGTAAAAAGTTCTATAAAATATGAAGGTTCTGTTGTTAGTAAGGGTTTAGAAACTCTAAATGGAATTCGTACTTGAATGAGTAGTCTTATAATAAGAAGTTTCTGTACCGATAACCTTACAGCGTTTAAAGAATTGAATAATATCAAATATACTGGAAAAGGAATGTATATTTGAGAATATGCATAACTCACCATTCAAGTAGGAAATATAATTGAATCAAAAAGAGATGCACTGCTTGTCTACATTCTTCCCATATTATTTGTAGCTACTGTTAATGTATAATATCCTTTAGAAACTTTTTTTTTAATTTGTAGAAACATCCAAAATTATCGGTACAAATAATTCTTAGGATCGTTGCCATATCATTCACCTAGCATTATCGTTTAGTATCATCTAGGGAGCTATAAGCTAACCCCCTTATTCATAAACGACAATCAAACCTATTTTAGTTAAAATGCCGCTAAAATTCGTTTGTCCTTATCTGTCACTTCGACATTTGTATTTGTTAGAAAGGGACAAAGCATTTGTTAGTTAACATAGGCTTGTTAAGTTTTATGAATAAGGGGGTAAGTCTAGATTAAGATATACAAAAATTGGAATCACTGATAAACATTACAGGGAGTTTCTTATAATGATTGTGGTTGAACGATATGAAGACTGACCCAAACTATAAAAAAGTTTTTTTTATAATAAACTCTTGCAATATTTTCTGGGCCGGTAATGAAGCAAGGAAGGTTATTGCCCAACTTAATGTCAACTATACTATAACATAAGAAACTCCCGCTAAGTTTTTAGAAACTCCGTTACCTCCAGCATCCAGCATTCCACTTAACAATTTGGGACGAGGAATTTCTAACATGCGAAATATTGGTAGATGGCGTTAGTATCGTATGGTCCTTTCGACATTTTGCCACATTAAGGCGGAAACATACTATCAAAACGCGACGCCACGCCACGTCGCTCGTCGCATGTTGCTGTCTGCACCTCACCATAATAAATACATATATTCATCCCACACAGCAGTCGTGTCCCACTGCTTAGTACTGACACGCGTTGGAAGGCGTGTGCAAGCGTGGCGTGGCGTCGGGTTTTAAATAGTATGTCAGCTCCTGTAGAGTTTGATTTATAACTAGCAACACTGTAACGTCAAAAGGACCGTTTGCAAGTGGCGCCATCTAGCAATAAGTTTGTCAGAAAGCCCCTATCCTAAAGGACACAAGGAACGCTCGAACGCTGTTTGTGGCTTGGATTGCACGCTCACTGTTCCCATTCGGCCTCGTCCACTCCTTCCATGTTGTCTTGCTCCAGTTTCAGGTTTATCTGCACTTTGGCGCTCATTGATTTCATTATCTGTAACAAATTTATAATGTACAGAAAAAACCCTTCAGTGAAAATCACAAATATTTCAAGTGTTTTTTTTTATTTATTTAATCAAACGGCACATGCTAATACACTAAATTAATAATCAATTCATCATCATCCCAGCCTATATACGTCCCACTGCTGGGCACAGGCCTCCTCTCAGAACAAGAGGGCTTGGCCATAGTTCCCACGCGGGCCCAGTGCGGATTGGGAACTTCGCACGCACCATTGAATCGCTTCGCAGGTTTGCGCAGGTTTCCTCACGATGTTTTCCTTCACCGCAAAGCTCGTGGTAAATTTCAAATGTAATTCCGCACATGAATTTCGAAAAAGTCAGAGGTGCGAGCCGGGGTTCGAACCCACGACCCTCTGCTTGAGAGGCGATAGGTCAAACCACTAGGCCACCACGGCTAATTAATTAATTAAATAATCAATTAATTAATTAATTAATTTTCTTGTTAATATATTTTTTAAATTTCTTTTTCAGCCCAACCCTTGGCCCTAGAATTCAAAGAAACAATACACAGGAACATTAAGGGGATGTATGTGTTTGTTTTAAGGTGACCCTATCTCCGTAATTGTAAATACCCACTAGCTAGAGAATTCAAATTTGACATGCACGTAGGTAGTTATTTTTATAACAGCTAAAAACTAGGAGTATGGTTGTACTGATGGCACCATATAAATCTTTCTTTTTCTTTCTTTCTTTCTTTCTTTACTCACGCTGTCCTGTTTCTCCTTGGGGTCGGTAGGCACGTGCGACTTGATGAGGTCGGGTTTGGCCTTCTGCGGCGGCTTTGCCGGCTCTTTCGCCGCCCCCACCGTGTGCGCTGACACTGCACACAACACATTGCTATTTTAAAGACATATTATAGAAATAAGAAGAAAGATGGAAGACATTTATTCACATTCACAAAGACACGCAAATACAACAAAATCAAAACAAAAAAGAAACAATAAACAGCAAATAGCTGTTTTTAAATTAATTTAGTTTAATTTAGTTTTTAAATGGGTCCCACTGAAAAACAGCGTTGCGGCTTGCCGTAACAGTATGCTGAGTGGGGTCCACTTTATACTATTCGATGTTTTTTTTTGTTCTCTCCATCTAATGTATTTCTCTCTCTCTCTCTCTCTCTCTCTCTCTCTCTCTCTCTCTCTCTCTCTCTCTCTCTCTCTCTCTCTCTCTCTCTCTCTCTCTCTCTCTCTCTCTCTCTCTCTCTCTCTCTCTCAAACACAAATAAAATGAAAAAGAAATACAAAAATTAAAATACACGATTTTGTGTGTCCCCGCAAAAGTGTGTCTCAGCATTATGTTGAGGCGTTAGACACCTGCAGCGCTGATATTCAGTCGGAACCGTCTACATCATGTCATTTATTTTTTGAAACTATCAGCGCTATCAGAAAGACCATCATTGCCAAGAAGAATGCACCGCAAAAAACTTGTCAAAAATTCATTATTATATTATATTTAGCCTACAACTGCGTCCCACTGGTGTGCCGCAAAACACACTTTGCAGAACCCTAAATTACAGTACTTATAATAATAACTAGCATTTGCCCGCGGCTCCGCCCGCGTGGTATTCGTTTATGAACATCGAACTGTGCATTTTTCCGGGATAAAAAGTAGCCTATGTCACTCTCGAGCCCATAAACTATCTCTATGCCAAAAATCACGTCGATCCGTCGCTCCGTTACGGCGTGAAAGACGGACAAACACACAAACATACAAACACACTTTCTCATTTATAATATTAGTAAGTATGGATTACAACCTAAGTTAATTCAGTTCAAAATTAATATAATCAGAGAAAAAAAAAACTATAAGAAAAGATTACATGAAAAGAAAAAAAGGGATGTAATGGGGACTCACAGGGCTGCATGCCGGGCGGCTGGAGACTCGCGGTGCGCGCGGGCGCGGGCTGCGAGGCGAGCCACGCGGCGGCCGGCTGCCACGGGGACCACGTCACCAGCGTCGGCGGGAACAGGTCGTCTTGGAACAACTCGCTCTGAAACAACCATACGTTTGAATCCAAACACCTATATCCCATCAAAAACATTACATGTAAAAAGCTGCAAGTCTCGCAACGCAGTTTTTATATTCTTATAGTACAGGTGTCAACAGAACTCGCTTATTTGAATCACCAACTTGCTTATTTTAAAACCGTGGAAAAATACATCTTATAGTTCTCAAATAAAGAGTACGCCAAATTTTTTTAATACACATACCGACTTGGCCATCGCACTTAACGCTTTGCTTAATACATACTTATATATTATGTGTATTGCTCAAACTGCATGGCATTAGGGCTAGCGCTATGTTAAATAAGGATTACTAATATCTGATGTACGGAAACACCCAAACACCCATATCCATGGGCAAAAGATGTTTACAGAATAATTTGAGAGGTTATTGCGTTAACTTTGCCTGGACCCTCTAGAAAGGTTTTTCGTCAGGATTTTTGATTGGAAGTGTTTGCTCAACTATCACCAACACCACACTACGCTGACGCTTTTCGAACTCAATCATTGTTCACCATCAGACCATTTGAGTGAGTTCTTACAGTGTGGAGGTGGAAGAGTTGCATGAACACACATTTGTTGCATAGACGTAGCTATCGTAAGGTCTCGGGTGAACAAAGTAATTATTTTAAATTACCTTTATCCTCGGAACGGTGAACGATAGAGGTTCAATGTTGCCATTGGTCAGTCGCAGTGCTCTTGCAAATTCCACCTGAAATAATACAGTTTCTTTCAATTCATCGTTATATTTTAGGTTATCGGTTTAGTGCCTGAAAGCAGCTGTACAGGTTTATCATCCCGATTTTTGAGTCAAAGTGTAGTCACACCTTGTTGGTACATTTTGAACATCGATCAATGTATGGAAACATTTTGTTAACCACAATTAAAAAGTTCCAAAAAACATTCAATCGAACGAACCCAACCATCTGCTGAAAAATTCCGGAATAATCAGAAGACATCTTGAACAGCATAAGTTTTTTTCTGGAGCTCTAAACTATTCATGATATATTTCAGGATTATCCTGTAGAACCCTATAGATTAGGTTAGCTTTACAAAAATCCTGAAGTACTTTTTTTTTTTTTTTTAATAGCCTATATAGTGTCCCACTGCTGGGCAAAGGCCTCCCCTTTCTCCTTCCACTCGTCTCTGGCCTCGGCAAAATGTTGCCAGTCCGGCTGGAATCGCTCCAAATCGTCCCGCCACCTTCTTTTAGGACTACCTCTGCTCCGGTGCCCGTCGCTTGGAACCCAATCAGTGGTGATTTTAGCCCAACGATCCGGATGCATCCGGCAGACATGTCCTGCCCAGTCCCACTTGAGTTTGGCGGTTTTCGTCCCCACATCAACAATTCGGGTTTTTGAGCGCAGTTCAGTGTTCCTTATTCTATCGGCTCTTCGAACACCTAGGATACTGCGCTCCATAGCCCGCTGGCAAACCTTGAGTTTGGACTTCTGGGCCTCAGTCAAAGACCAGGTCTGAGCACCGTAGGTTAGGATGGGCAGGATGCACATGTCAACGAGCTTGCGTTTTAAGGCTAGTGGAAGTTTACCCTTCATTAGTGCTTTCATGGACCAGTAGCTCCTCCAGGCATTTTCAATACGTTTGTCGACTTCTTTGCCTTGTCTGTTTTCAAAGGAGACTATCTGGCCCAAATAAGTATACTCGTTGACATAGTGAATCACATGCTCATCTACCATTACCCTACGTTTGATGCTATTCGTCATCAACTTAGTCTTTGACCGATTCATCGTAAGTCCAACTTCAAGGCTTGCTGTGCTTAGTTCTTGAAGCATTTTTTGTAGTTCGCTCGCTGATGTTGAAAAGAGAACGATGTCATCAGCAAAACGAAGATTTGTCAACTTTTTGCTTCCGACATCGATTCCCTTGCTTTGCCAAGAGATCGCCAACGCTCTGAACACTTCTTCGAGGCAACTGGTAAACAGTTTGGGGAAAGTGGGTCACCCTGTTTTACTCCTTTTTCCACCGTAAACGAAGGGCCGGGATTATGAAGTTTTATGCTGGCTGTGCTATTGCGATAGATTAGGCCAATGAGCTCCACATAGGTTGAATCTATCTGTTGACTGCGCAGTGCGGACAGTATAGCACAATGCTTGACACTGTCAAAAGCCTTGCTGTAGTCAACGAATGCCAGATAAAGTGGCATGTTGAACTCATTGGCCTTTTCCATCACTTGATTTAGAGCATGTAGATGGTCAGTCGTGGAGAACGAAGGTCGAAAGCCAGCCTGTTCAGGAGGTTGGTGCTGGTCTAGTTGTGGAGAGATACGGTTTTGCAGAATCTTAGTAAAGAGTTTGTATAAGTGAGACACCAAACTAATTGGCCTGTGATTGTTAATATCTGTCTTGTCACCCTTTTTGTGTAACAAGATGATATTAGAATGACAAAGTGTTTGGGGAATTGAGCCAGTCTGTAGTATGGAGTTCAATAGATTTGAAATATGCGGCAACAAAGCCTCTTTACCTATTCGCACAGCTTCTGTTGTAATCCCATCACCTCCAGGGCTCCGTTGGTATGGCATGCTTTTTAAGGCATTACTGATCTCGTGTTCCGTTATTGGAGGGATGTTTTCAGAACAGTGGAAATTGGTATTATCAGTATTACGGGATGGATCGCAGTACAACAATTTGTAAAATTTTGAGGCAATCTGTGTGACTTTTTCTCTGTTGGAATGTTTTACGCCTTTCTCATCTCTTAGTGCGGTTATCCAAGGTTTTTGAAGTACTTACAGCCAAAAAAAAATCGTTCGTCCATATGAAACAGTTGGGAACTGTATCATTAGGGAAAAATATATATTTTCGGCGAAAAATTAGATAACCTTAATCAATATGATAGATGACACCATAAAACAATAATTCCAAGACAACTCCAGTAAAAAACCGTTTTGTCAAAGACATTATGGTTCCACCTTCCACCAGAGCTTGCCACCCTGCGGCCCTGTTACCCGTATTACCTTTTCGACGGCCAGCAGACTCTTGTTGAGGAAGGCGATGCCCTGATGCAGCGTGGGCGCGCGGTGGTGGGACAGCGCGCACAGGTGGGGCGGCTCGCTCGTCACCTCGTAGCAGTACATCGTGGAGTCGCCCTACGGACACCGACAACACCCATCATGGTAACGTACAGGGGACACCAGCCAGCAGACACCGCGCCGCGCGACGACGGATACAGCAGACAAGTAACACGGAGTATGGGATAGGGACTGGAGAGTGGGGGTGGGAGAATGGCGACTGGAGACTGGGGTGTGGGGAGTGGGGACTGTAGGCTGGGGACTATGGACTGAAGACTAGGAACTGAAGAATGGGAACAGGGGGACTGGGGACTAGGGACTGGAGAGTGGGGGCAGGGGACTGGGGACTATGGACTGAAGACAAGGGACTGAAGAATGGGGACAGGGGGACTGGGGACTCGGGACAGGGGACTGGAGAGTGGGGACAGGGTTAAGAAAATAGGGGACGAAGGACAAGAGACAGTGTCACCTGTTGCTTATCTTTTGATTTTATAACCAATTAAGTGGCTCTTACTCATTTACTTACCCGTCCAGTAAGGAAGATGGTAGCAGAGTCATGGTCGATATGGGTCTGAAGGATGGCCGGGGACACATCCAAACCCACCGTGCTCACAGGCGCGCTCAAGTCACTCGCCTTGTATAGATAGATCTGACGTTCCGACACCCTGTACACAAATGTCTCCATGACAAAACTCATCTCTTACTAACACTATGTCGAATAAGGCGCCCGTGCCTAAAATACCACATTTTTTAAATACTACGTTACGTATTTACCACATTTCTAGCTTACCAGATTCTCGTTGCACCACATTACGAAATAGAAGATTAAAAATCGACTACTCAAGTAAGTATGTTTTTGGTGAAATGTCTTATTATGGACATCTGGTACAGTGGAAATATGATAAATGTAATGTAATATTTTGGAAAGTGCGGTATTTTAGGCACGAGCGGACATAAAATGAAAATGGAACATCATAAATGATCTTTTTAGTATATATTGAAAGTGTTTGGGTAGTTTTTGAGTGCACTGACTTGTCAAAGCCGGTGACGACGAGGTGAGTTGCGTTGAGCGCCCAGACGACGCGCGCGCCGCGGCTGCCCGCCGGCCCGGGCCCGCTGCGGATCGCCTCCGTCGACGCTCGCGGCTTGAAAATCTGACAACAGATAAAATAGAAATTGAAGAGACGTATTTGGGTATTTTCACAAAAAAAAAGTGCACCTTCTTTTTCAATTTTAGAAAAAAAAAAGGTTTTTGCCACTCAGAATCGAGAGCACAATCGATTACGATGGTTTTAAATAATCCCAAACAAAAACGTCACACACAGTTTTGTGACTTTTTTTCATACACTGTATGGGCGTCACAAAACTGACTCATAAAATTTGTATGAAAAAATATAATACATTTTTTAAGAAAAGTTAAGTACACTTTTTTCAAAATGCCCATTTACGGGAATAGGTTTTATCGTGGACGCTAAAGTACTCGTTACCACCCTTCTTTTAGCATACTAGTATTTACTCATACAAGTATGGTGACTCGAAAAGTTCAGACGCAGTTCTAGTCTCGCAATTCGGTGACTTTTAGATACCCCTAAAGTACTAAGGGAAGTTAATAACACCTAGCTACAATACTCGTAGGCGCCTACAGGTGTCGAAACTTCATTTATGACGTTACAACGCCCGTATTTCCAATACGCTTTTTTATGAAATTACGTAATTTGATCTATTGAGTAGGGTACTCGTAAATATTCATGGACCTAGGGCTTTATTGTCTAAGACACTTGGAATCACAATAGTTTTCACCATTTCTTTCAGTGACACGGTACAAAACAAGAGATGGTAATATGATCGTGAACGTCAGCGCGTTAGTACAGTACCCGGCGATAAAGATTGCACATCGGTCTTCGGTAAAAGACAACTGGCTGTTCACGACGATTTCCGAACACTGGCCACCGTCCATTAATCATCGTATTTAATAAGTGACGTTTTGTATCAAATAAATACTGCACCTCTAAGACCTCTATCTCATGCATACATGTTTATTTAACGTTTGGGCTCCACAGAAAACCAGCGTTACTGCACATAATGTGCGGCAACACATGCTGTGTGGAGACCCTTTTTGGTATCCTGCCGTGTCACCAAGTAACATAGTCATAGTGCTAGTTCTAGTCTTAGTTTTAGGTAGTACTTATGGAGCCAAAATAAACCTTTCTTTCTTTCTCTATGGACATACTTAGTTTACGTCAAATTAATGACATGTAAACTTCAGATATCTATAGAGAGCTGTTGCAACTACTACAAAAACGATAGTTCCCTCTTTTTCCTAAAGATGCCATCGTACAATTTAAAGTTTTGGGGGTTTCAACAACTCTTTATTACATATTTTCATCTAAATGCGTCCGTACTCTACTGCTGCACCTGTACAACGACTGACAAAAGTCGCATAAATAGTGTGTGACAACGCTCTACGAAGCCGAAATTAGCAGTCTTTTTCCAAAGATCGATGTGCAATCTTTATGGCGTTAGACACTACGACCTCTGGACAATGACGAGTTTTGGATTAGTGTTTCTATGGATACGTCCTAGTGCGTCTCACCCATAATACAAATGCAAAGCAATTTATAATCGTACGACCAGGGATTGGTGGCGAATCTGCTTCTATGCTGATGCTTATGAAATTATTTAGTAATACCGTATCGAAAATACAAACTGAAACATGGATGCACAGAAAAACTAGAAAAAGAGACCAAATGGATTTCACGGGATAACCGTATAACAAATTTGGAGTTGAAATAAAAAATACAAAAAGACTCCAAAACCAATCTTAATTTAGTAATACCACTAATAACGCTCATTTGATATAATAACACAAATAATAGACTTACCCGAACAAGTCCATCTTTGCACACGGTGGCCAAATATTCCCCGCAAGGCGACCAATCCAGCGCGAATATCTGCTCAGTGTGGCCGGTCAAAGTGATGGCCGCAACCGGCACTTCAGGGCTGAGATCCCATATTTTCACTGTGAGGTCGTGAGCTGCCGTAGTGAGAAGATCTGAGGCCGTGGGGTGGAAACGCACGATGTAAATTTTGTCGGGGTGTGCGGACCACGTGCGGTTTGGGGTGTTCGTTGATTCTTGGAGGCCTGTTGGGGTTGGAATGTCGTTAGATGTAACGATGGTATAAAAGAAATGTCGGAGAAACTAATAATCCGAGTCAATGTCGACCTCAGAGCAGACAGTTTTTCGCACCTTTAAAATTAAACTAAAATAATTCGAAATATTCACATTTCTAAAATAATCGGGGACGTTCTGAAGAATGGTTGGGTCAGGAGTACTCTTCGCCGACGTGCATGCATGAAAAGAATGACGAATCAATGTAGTTGTATGCCAGAATCGTAGCATGTGGAAGGATGTAGTCTCTGCCTACCCCGTTGGGAAAGGGCCGTGATTTTATGTATGTATGTATGTCCAAAATAAACTTTAAATAAAACACAATATGGTCGATTTTTAAAATGAGAAAATTTCGAATTATTTCTGTTTAATTTTAAAGGTGCGTTTTGCCCAACGACAGATTCGCGCAGTGCAGAGGGGCAACGCGCCCAGCGTCTTGCATGCAATAGCCCGCACCGAGCTGCCTCTGGAACAGGAAGCCTATTTTCTCAACTTTTTGTTTTATTTTATATAATTATTTGTTACTTTTTCTGTTTGTAATTTAAGTAAATTTTTATGCTGTGTGACGTAAAGAGGCAGATAATGATGATGATGTGTATTGGGGAGGCAGAGATCGAAAACAGCGTTTCAAAATCAAACCTCCTTCTGGTATAATCCACTCGCGCAGCATCCCATCATCGCAGGCCACGACGAGGCGGTCGTCCCGGAAGGGGTCCCAGGCCCAGTCCTGCAGCACGGCGGGGTGCAGCAGCGCGGGGGGGTGCACGCCGGCGGGTGCGCGGGGGGGGCGCGCGCCAGGGGGGTCGCGCCCACGGGGAGCTCTACTACCGCCACGCGCCCCCCGCCGCCGGATACTGGGACGGCGCAACGGACGCCGTTCGCTGGAAGGGGAAAGGTTAAAGAGGTTCTCGGTCTGGTTTGTTTTTTAGTTCTGTAGTCCCTAGAAGGAACTCTTAGTTTTGCCATATCTGTCCGTCCGCGGATTTGCTTAGACTCACAATTACAAAAAGCTATAATTTAAAATTACTAATTTTTCGTGAATACACACGGTTATTGGTAAGGTTTTGCAAAAAAGTTAAGTTTTTAATTAATTTTAGGAGACCCATACCTTACTTTTTTTTTGCAAAATCTTTCTATTTAAATCATCTCAGAAATGGTTCACTTTTATACGTCTGATGACGTGATGACAGAAAAAAATGATTGACGTGGGTCAACTTTTTCTTCGCATTTAAATCGCATCAGATGGAACCACTTATAAAAGTGAAAGTTTGTGAGTGAGTGAGTGAGTTTGTGAGTGAGTCAGTATGTTTGTTACTTCTTCACGCTGAAACGGCTGGACGGATTTAGATGAAATTTGGCAAAAAGTTACTTTATAACCTGGATTAAATCATAGGATACTTTTTATTCCGATATTCCCACGAGGGATAAAATCTCTAAATAACAACTGGTGGGCTCAGAGTCATGAAATTTGATATGTAGGTAGCTGGACGTCTGCAATAACACATCTTCTTCTTCTTCTTCGTCGTTTCACTCTTGACAGAGTGGTCGTGGTCATCATTTTCTAGGTGCTGGTAGCAAGCTTAACAATACGCCTCCATTCCTCCCTGACAGCCAACACATAGCACACAATAACACATAGGCTACTTTTTATCCCGTTGTTCCCATGGGATAGAGATGAAATTTCGAACTAATAACCGCTAGGCTTAGGAGTCATGAAATTTGACCATAATTGTTTTTGATGTAACGTCAATGAAAACAACGATTTATTTTTCGGGAATTCCCACGGGAATTTTTAAAAATCCCGGAATTTCAATTCAGCTGCTGGACCTAATGACTTACGTGTGCAAAGCCGCGGGTAAACACTAGTTACATATAAAAAAATAACGCATTTTTGTTTCAAAATCAAATTCTTAGTCTGTTTTTTTTTCATTAAGTTGTTTTATATTTTACTGTTGTGTAATGTTGTTGTTGGAGCCACCTTGGGTTATGCGTTGATGAGTCAGTCACGCCAATAATAGGACTTACCATAAAAACCATTGCACTCTCCGGAGATCTGGCGGCTGATGTTCTTTATGTTCTCCACATGTGTAGACTTGTGGCCGGGCGTGCCTTTGAGGTGCCGGAATTTGGACACCTTGCCTGGACAAATATAAATTGTGTACTGAGCGACAAAAAATCTGGCCCTCAAATGTATGC
The DNA here is from genome assembly GCF_025370935.1 of Choristoneura fumiferana. Taxonomy (NCBI): domain Eukaryota; kingdom Metazoa; phylum Arthropoda; class Insecta; order Lepidoptera; family Tortricidae; genus Choristoneura; species Choristoneura fumiferana. The sequence continues at coordinate 13,447,938 of NC_133486.1, read as the reverse complement.
AGAATAGGTAAGTTTGTATCAAGAGTGGGCCAAATTTTGTGCCGCTGAGTATATATTATTGCATTGTCACAAAAATCAGAATGAGTAATCAAAACAATGTTTTAACAAGAAATTGAACCGACTACAAAAACCATGAAAATAATTTTCTACCAGTTTGAAGCCAGTGCCTCAGCACGAGCCAGCACGTCGCGGTCTCCACTTCCGTAAATTTACGTGCTTCATCATTCTCATTTTATGTTTGATTGAAAAAAAAACGCGTCCAATATTTTGAAATAATCTAACGGAAGGACTAACTATACTGTATTTCGATCCAATTTAAGTGTAAACAAAGACGCCATTTATCCGACCACAGACATTCAATGATGTGAAAACCTAGAACCTATTGCAAAATAATTAATATGTTCAGTAAATCGATTTATTAATTGAATAGATCTATTATTAATTGAATAGATTTATTAATTGAATAATTGAATTTATAATTTATTAATTGAATAGATCAAAGTATTTTTGTCTATTTTACTATTTACAATACTTGATTTTATTCCAAAGACTGTTTATTCAATTTTAAAAGCAGTAACTATTTTTTTAATTTTAAGGAAAGTAAATAAAAATCAAAAATCAGTAAATGCTTCAAGACCTAAGCTCTGCAAGCCTTCGAGTTGGTCTGAAAATGAACCGGTCAAAAACTCAGGTAATGACCAACAGCACGAAACGTAAGGTAGAGGTAGACGGGCAGTTGTTACAATATGTCGACGAGTATCCCTATTTAGGCCAATTAGTCTCTTTCAGCCACAGACAAGATAAGGAAGTCGAAAGACGGATCCAAAACGCCTGGAAGAGCTATTGGTCTATGAAAGAACACATGAAGGGTGATCTTCCGCTAGCCTTAAAGCGGAGGCTCGTCGACATGTGTATACTGCCTGTCCTAACTTACGGTGCTCAAACATGGTCACTTACTGAGTTACAGAAGACTAAATTGAAGGTTTGCCAGAGAGCAATGGAGCGCAGTATGTTGGGAGTGAAACGGGTTGACCGGATCCGGAACACTATATTGCGCTCCAAAACACGCATTGCTGATGTGGGTGTCAAGACTGCCAGGCTGAAATGGGACTGGGCAGGCCACGTCAGCCGTATGGAACCCAATAGGTGGGCTAAAATAGCCACAGACTGGATACCACAAAATGGACTTCGGCGGCGTGGCAGACCCAGGCGTCGATGGCGGGACGATCTGGACGCCTTTCTTCGCAGCTGGTCAGAGATCGCCCAAGAAAGGGTAGAGTGGAGGACATGGGGGAGGCCTTTGCCCAGCAGTGGGACACATCTACAGGCTTCTAAATAATAATAAATAATAATAATAATAAATAAAAATCGCTTATTCATCCGCGCATTAATCGATTTTTAAAATGTCAAATTTTCCATCATCTCTACGCTAGTCTATGCTACTACAAGAAATAACGTCAGATTTCGACGAAGATTTTTCAAATTAAAAATAAATATTGAAATCAAGTGAATTTTGGTGAAAAAGTGATTAGAACTCTATTTAAAAGACACGAATTATAGATAAATGTATTATTGATTCGATCCAGTGAGTGTTTATATAAGAATTTTGATAAAATCGCTTTGTTTACACTAATAAATTGGATAGGCATAATGTATAACCCCCTGTTTCACCATCCAATCATTAAATTTATTTGACGGATAAAAGTGATGCCGTCTCTGTTTGTTTTGTTCGAATAGACGGAGACGGCATCACATTAATCCGTCAATTACAATTAATCAATGGGTGGTGAAACAGAACATAATATAATATTTTATTTTACCTTGTAAACTACCCTATTCCATGTCGAGAGTTAACTGCACTCGTCATGGGAATAAAAGGTCCTTACTCACCAAAGACAGTGGACGTCCTCTTAGTGGTGACGTTTGGCACGGACGCGCGCTTGTCTTTGTCTTCACGGTCTGGGCTCTTGCGAGACTTCAGCGAATCACGGCGTCTGAATAAAACAAGGCGTTTCAAATAAACTGAAAATTTTCTGCAGTAACGACTGGTAAGACAGGTAGAGAAGAGTATGGCGAGATGATGGAAAAAGGCATGTAGGTGATTAATTTAATTTATTGATATTAAATATATTCTACCTTTATGTAAGGAGTGCTAGCTAACCAGGCGGGAAGCTAGCTTATGTTTTAGTGGAAGTTAGTTAAGGAGTAAGTGCATGTAAGTTTATATTTACTTTATAAGTACATATTGTATACATACATTTGTTTAAATTTTAGAATTTTTAAAATGATGCCTTTTTCGAGGGACACAACTCGCTTGACAAACTCTAAAAGCAAAACATACAAAAGGGTCAATCAACTTTTTAGTGTTGCCGTTCTGTCCCGTAACTCAAGAGACATCAGTTACCAAAATATTTGCAATTTATACTATTAGCACACTTAGGAGATGAACCATGAAGGAATTGCCTTAAAACTGTCACAACTCCAAAACTTAGTGGATTTGTACCCCATAAAATCATACTTTTAATAGGTGACTATTCTAATTTCATATTCTTTTCTTACATTTCGGCCTTTTGACAATTTCTATTGCTTTTGTATGTTTATGTATTGTATGTATGTATTTAAATATATCTTTTGTACTTATTTTGATATTAATGTTTTTATTTTTGTTTGTTCTTGTTTTTTGTTTCTGTGTCTGCCACCTACTTTTGACATAATCATAAGATCAATGTACCCAAATGGTCGTCTGGAAGAGATCGCTCTTAAGCGATAAGATCGCCTATTGTCTACCCTGAATTTATGTGTATATATAAACATTTATTGTACAGATTTATGGTGAGCAATAAAGCATATTTGTATTGTATTGTGTGACTCAGGAGACGTTACCATGGCAACGAGCTACACGAAAAAGTTTATTGACCCAACTAAACTAATTAGGCTCTCTGAACGCATAAGTTACCTTAGTGGAGCAGGTGACGGCGGCGTGTCAGACTCGACGGCCACACTGACTGAGCGCGACTCGTACGCGCGCCGCCGCTCCGCTATAGACTGGTTCCCGCTACACAACACGCCACAGTTACAAAACAAACGGGTGCCATAACCAATACATGGACATCTTACGTACACAGACACAATAGCGTCAATACATTTAAAGCTTTTATCTCAAACTAGCCGTTACCCGCGACTTTGTCCGCGCAAAATTCGTTTATCGCTATACCGCGGGAACTATGCAATTTTCCGGGATAAATACTATCCTATGTCCTTCTCCGGGATTCAAACTATCTGTATACCGGATTTGTACAAAATTTCTGCAAAAGAACGTTCTCTGCAAAGATCGGCTGTGTCAGCCATGTAAGGGCTAAACATCCCAGCCCATAAATGCAATACGCAAACTCAAATCACTGTAGCCGAAAACGGCTTGATATTATTATTATTATACCGAATTTAATCTGAATCGGTTCAGCGGTTTAGACGTGATGAAATAACTAACAAACAAACGAACCGACTTGCAAACTTTCGCATTTGTAATATTAGTGGGCTATCAACTTACTCTGTGGTTTCGAAGAGCTTCCTCCGCTCCGCAGTGCTGGGCGTCTTGGGCCTGTAGCCAGAATCCGAGGAGTTCACCTCTTCCTCCAGGCTGGTATCAGATTTGCCGTTTGTGTATTCCTCTGTGAACGCATACACATTTATTTTATAAAACTTACCCATTTGTTTTGAGAGGGAGAGAGAGAGAGAGAGAGAAACATTTATTTACGCATATTCGATACACATAAAAATACATTAGATGGAGAGAAAAAAACAAGGTTTTGTTCGAATAGACGGAGGCGGCATCATATTTATCCGTCAAATAAAATTAATCAATGGATGGTGAAACAGCCCCTTAGTATGAAATACACAACCATCTATAGCCGAGTTTAGACTTGCAAGAAAAATCGTGCAAGTTGCATTACATTGCGAGGCCGTAAAGCCAACGAGTTTGTAGTGGTCAATCGAGCGCCGCAATGTATGTACCTAATGCAACTTGCACGATTTTTGAAGCAAATTAACTAAACTCGGCTTATGAGACGCAACACTAACTGTCGAGAGAAGACGTAATCCTCAGTTATATCATAATATTCAAATTACATGAATGTAGTCAAAGTGTTGGGCCCAATAATCGTTTTTTTTTTGTGCTGTAATTCTGTTATAATAATGTCTTAAAATTAGGTCACAACGAAAGACCTATCACTAAATGCGGACCAAGTAAAGTCTTTGTATGCTAACTCTGTTATAGAGAATTGTATATGAAACCAAACTTTACAACGCAAATACGTCATATTAAGCGATTGGTCATTGTAGGCGGAGTCATAATAAACGGATTCTACTGTAACACTTCATTGAAGCGAATTTTACGGTACAAAAATTTATAAATGTTTTCTCCCAGAAATAAAAAAAAATCGAGATAGATAATTTTTACTTTTGGTCGTTCTAACCACTTTATTACGTCTAAAATCTAGTAGCATGGTGAACGGTTGTGTTGCTCTGAAGATGAGCTCTGGTTGAGTTCAAAACGCGTCAGTGTAGTATGGTGGTGGTGATAGGTGGGTTTGTGTGATTTGTGTGTGTTTTTACAGTGTGGTGGTGAAGGAACTGCATGCACACACGTTTCTTGCATAAGCGTAGCTATCATAAGGTCGCGGGTGAGCAAAGTAATTGTTTCAGTTCACTTACGTCCTCTCTCAACCTTCAGGTATCTTTTGACTCATATTTGATGAATGATTATTTGTTTGTTACCTTTAGGAGCGATCTCGACGTCGCTGGTAGGGGATAAGGATTTGTCCTTCTCTTCATCTTTGGGCTCGCCAGTTGGCGTCGTAGCTTGAGCGGACAGCGGCGAAGAGGCTGCGAAGTTAAGGACCATTTACATCCGCCGCATTTAGGACGTCCACTGTTGGACATAGGCCGTCCATAGACCTTTAGTAGCTTCGGTTTAAAGCGGCCTGCATCCACCGTGAACCCGCGGCTTATAACCCTTTTCCAGGCTCCGCTAATCGAAATACGTTACTACAAAATGAATAATACGACGACCAGATGGCCTAGTGGTTAGAGAACCTGACTACGAAGCTTGAGGTCCCGGATTCGATTCCCGTGTCGGGACAGATATTTGTATGAAAATACGAATGTTTGTTCTCGGGTCTTGGGTGTTTACTATGTATTTAAGTATGTATCTATCTATATAATTATATTTATCCGTTGCTTAGTACCCATAACACAAGCTTTGCTAAGCTTACTTTGGGACTAGGTCAATTGGTGTGAATTGCGCCGTGATATTTATTTATTTATTTAATAATAGTTTTATATTGTTTACCTTTGGTGCTCGTATTTTAACTTAATAACGAATAATATTTTAACGACGTTAATTGATTTTGCACCATATTCTAAATTGAGCAAGGTCGAGTACTTGTGTACATTTATGTGGTTGATAATGCACTATGTCTGGAAAAGGGTTTAACTAGGTCATCCGTTCATATCGTTGGTGGACGTCTACGTCTTACACTGCACTTGTCGATTCGCAGTCTCCATTCGAAAACTTTTCGGCCCCAACGGCCATCTACAGTACATAATAGTACTTTGAAATTGGCTATTTGAAATCACTAACCAATATTTCCAAATCGCTACACCCTTGGCAGACTGTTTGTGGTCAGCAAATGAGGATCAGTAGTGAACCTTCATGGCGATTTGGGAATTAAAATAGTGTAGTGACTTCTCCTAGCCTTCCACGCCGCAGAACTGGAGTGCGTAGTTGGCAAGTTGATTACCCTCTCACATTAGTCTTTTAGTAGAACTTTATAATTTGACTAGCTGTTGCCCGCGACTCCGTCCCAAGGCTCGGATACCGATTAAGTTTCCAAACCGTTATCATGTACTTGGCGCAAAACCTTTTCATTTTGGTTTCGTTCGCGCAACCGTTATTTTGAAACCGGTTTTTGAGAGAACATTTCCATAAAGTTCTTGTCGGATTAACCGGTTTAGAAGAATAAAAACCGGTTTATTATCTCCGCCCGCCGCCGGCCGGCCAGCTGTCACTCGTCGATTAAACCGGTTTATTTATGTTATAGTTAAGTTCTTAAAAACGTTCGCATTCTTATGAAAGTTCGGAGTTAAACCGAAATAAACCGGTATTTACCGCCATTTTATAAACCGGTTCCGAGCCTTGCTCCGTCCGCGTAGAATTAATTTATCGCTATACCGTGTTCCCACACTGCAGTTTCCGGGATAAAAACTGTGAGTAAATTTTGTTGAATTTGTGTGTCTTTGTGAATGTGAATAAATGTCTTCTTTCTTTCTTTCTTCCTATGTCCTTCCTCGGGACTCAAACTCTCTGTATACCGAATTTCATCTAAATTTCTTTAGCAGTTTAGACGTGATGAGGTAACAAACAGACTTACAACCTTTCGCATTTATAATATTAGCGGGATGATCTTGATTTTTTTTGTGAATACAGTCCTCATGTTATTCGTACCTGAATCTGATTTGGGCACGCCGGGGACCACGGGCACTGAGAACACCTTGTCGAAGGAGAACTCCTCGCTGCCTGATGACGCGGAGAACGGCTTCGGGCCCAGACGAGGCTAAAAAGACGATGCTATTAGAGGCCACTCTCCATCACCTTTTTCTTAATAAAAAACACAAAATAACAATAGTAATATTTTACATAATAGTAATACTTCTCAAGTGAATAAATAGATTTGTATTTTTTTTTATGTCTCTTGGGATTGGATGAGATATAAGAAAAAGGTGAACTACAATGAACTACAAACAATTACTTTGCTTACCCGCGACTCACGCGCTTTGGTCGCGCTCGCGGGTGAGCAAATTGTTTGTAGTTCACCTTTTTCTTATTTGTCATCCTGTCCCGTTGTCCAAGAGACAACAGTGACAGTTTCTTAAAAACTGTTATAACTGCTATTTATGTGCTTAGGAGATAATCCATAAATTAATGGGTTTATTTATAACTACGACAAAAACACACGTTTTACGAATTTTTACCATAGAAAACATATGGATGACGACCAAAATGTTGCACACTTCAACACAGGTACATACTTACAATTACTATTATTTTTTTCCATTGTGACACGAAAATTATCCATATAAATGTATGATTAATTTTCGTGTCATAATGGAAAAAAATAATAGTAATTCTAACTACCTGCGTTAAGGTGTGCAACTTTTTGGTCTTCACCCATATATAAAATTATGGTTTTAAAGAGTTGTCCAAGGGACGTAACCGTAACAAAAAGGTAGAATAAAAAGTTGACCCGATAATACAGGTCCTCAGGGGTGGTCCCACAATATCTTTATCTTGGGGTGGAGGATTTACTCGACCAACTCAACGTGAGTCAACTCATGACCACGGCCGCTGCGATGTGGTCGAAACGTAATTTTAACAATAAATATAGTATTCAAGTCCTAGAATACACTGGCTATCATATTATCTGTCAGAAAGTCGTCACTAGGCAAAGGGACTCGCTGTGTTGAAATAAATATATTTAAAAAAAAACACACGAATTGATTTAAAGTCGGTTAAAAATTAGGAACCCCTGGACTAACAAAAAACATTGTAGGTACGCTAAATAAAAGCCTGTATTTGTTTTTACATGAAAGCACTTTTGGGATACAATAAAAATAAAAAAAGCTAAAAAAAATCGCTTCCACAAACACGGAGCCTCTTTATGCAAAAAAAATTTCAGGGCGACATTTTGTCATTACAAAAAACTGCTACAAACCAAGGATGCTTATAAGAAAAAGCAATACCTTATAACCAGATATCGGTACCGCAGTAGTTCTGGGTCGAGGCTTTGGTGCCTCATGGTCATCCCCGGATCCTGGCTCGGATATAGAAGACCTAGGCAATGGCTTAGGGGCCTGCACAGGGACTCCATTAATATAGCTGTTGCTACGAGACAACGTAAGCTCAGCCGAGTCGTTACTTTCAGCCTTTTCCAGAACTTTCTCCCTCTCGTCTTCACACTTGTCAATTTCATCGGCATCATGCCCGTTTTTATGGAACCCGTTGGTCTCTTTCTGGTAATCGGGCTTCTCTTTCTTCCCTTCCATGCCTTTGATCAAGTCTTTGACGTTGACGAAGTCGATGCGGTCTTCTTCTTTTGGCTCGATCGGCTGCGGTTTGGGTTTGACGTCTTCTATGGTCACCGGTGTTACTGCTTTTTTTGCTTCGGCTTTCTTCGGCGGAGGCATGGCGAGGATGGACTTGACCATTTCTTCTAGATTTCCGCGATGAACCTACAAATATATGTAAATGAGAATGTACATTATAAAACTTTTAAGACTTACTTTAATAGATTTAAAGAATATCATTCCCATGTAGTCGCCCTGTAATTAAGTAAGAGTAACATAATTTTGAAAACCAAACCCACAACATAACTAATGATAACAAGTTCAAAAAATAGAGCAAAAATCAATAGAAGCGTTAAAATAAAAGGAAAACAAATTACTTACGCATTCAAAACTAACCCATCTAAACTACTAAATACCACACAAAAACACAAGTAAAAAACAATCCGACATTAATAATCAACAAGACACATCACAACACCAATAAATTTAATAATAATAAACAATAACAACATTGTGTAGAATGTTAAAAAATAAACTATAAAATAAAAACCGCACACTTTAAACACCACTTAAATAACATGCGCAAAATTAATATACCTAGTGCCATCCACGAAGACGCGAGATTTTGTCAAAATTAGAGATGGAAAAAAAACCGGCCAAGAGCGTGTCGGACACGCCCGAAGTAGGGTTCCGTAGCCATTACCAAAAAAAAATGTAATATTTTTCTAAGGATTTCGTATTTTGTACGGAATATTGTAAGTTAAGGTATATTTTATACCTTAGGCTGCTATTTACTCTTAACCTACTAATAATTCTCAAGAAAACTTAACCGTTATAGTTTTCCTTGTAAGTTTGATATACTTACTTACTACCATCCTGAATTTTTTCAAATTTTTCCACCCACCGGTTTAGATTTTAGAGGGGGGGACGCTCGATTTTAATGAATATTTGCACTTTAAAGTTGAATATTTTTCAAAAGAATCACTGAATCGAAAAATCGTTTTAGCAACCCCCTAATGGTTTTAAAACACCTATCCAACGATACCCCACACTGCAAGGTTGGATAAGAAAAAAAAACACCCCACTTTTTGACTATGGGAGGTGTACTCTAAAAAAATTGTTTTTTAATTTTTTTATTGTACCATTTTGTCGGCATAGTTTACATATATACCTATTCGTACAAAATAACAGCTTTCTAGCTTTGATAGTCCCTGAGCAAAGCCGCGGACGGACAGACTAACAGACAGACAGACAGACATGGCGAAACTATAAGGGTTCCGTTTTTGCCATTTTGACTACGGAACCCTAAAAATTAAATGAAAATGAAATGAAAAATGTTTATTGCACAGCTGACGGATATACTTACATTCTAACCCCCAAACTAGGTAATGACATTGTAATAAGAACCACGGCACGTGTCATCGTGAATGACTCTACCTATATAACTCTACATTTTAGCCTTCTAAGCAAAAAAATACGTAAGTAACCGGGATCTTAAAATAAATAAAAATAAAATGTTTTGTTCATCAGTTCATCACAAATGCCAACACAGGATTATTTAAACGCCACCACTTAGAAGGAAAGTATTCAAAATTCTGAAAGTAGGAAAATTGTCATTTCATTATGTTTAAAAACAAACTAAACTGCATTCAAACATATTTTAAAAATACACTAGGCAATTTTGTATCGTTTTCAAAATAAAGGAACATTTTATTTGAGTAAATTTTCTATCTTCAGCATTGTGATTGAGAGTAACTTTCCCTCCAGATGATTTAAAAAATTACTACTCTATATAGTTCAAAACCAATAGCTAAGTGAAACATATTATCCCATCGCAAGTGTTTTTTTTTGCAGCTATCAGGACCAAAAATAAACCTTTAACCATTTTGTCGCCCAGTGTGTCCCTTTCGCACTGGGTCAATTGGAAAAGAACAAACTGAGCGCTAAATGGAATAATATTTCGCATGCAAGATGTTTTGCATGCGTTTTCGGAAAAAAAAACAACAGAACTGTCGGGTTTGCAAATTCTTGGACAAAGTTAAATTTTAAGTTAGAAACTTAGGGGCTGTCTCACCATCCATTGATTAGTGTTAACTGACGGTTAAATGTGATGCCGTCTCCGTCTAATCGAACAAAACAAATAGAGACGGCATCACATTTAACCGTCAGTTAACACTAATCAATGGATGGTGAAACAGCCCCTTAAACAATTAAAAATAGTCAGGATTTAAACGCTACGCCACTGGCCCTGAGCCTTATTGATTGCACATAAAGTAGGCAAATAGTATTAATTAATGAATTTCAATACCAAATCGCTAATGTACTTGCACTTCATTATACGACAGGATAGGATAGATGAAAATTAACAACAAAACAGTAAATGTATGACACGACTCTAGTAAAAAAAAAAAACATTACATTCTAGCCCTTCAAACCAGATTCATTTCTATGGGTAACTGACAGCGTCGTATATGAAATTTTAAGAAATTGCTTTAACCCTTAATAAGGTAGAGGCGATTTAATGACGTGTGCATTGAGTTGGATACTGAACCTTATTAAATATCATAATACGTCACAATTTCCATTTTAATTATTGAAAATACGACTAGCTTTAAAAATATCCTTTGTCAGGTATGTATTCGATAGCTGCTTTTGATTCTCTGGTAGTATGCTCCAATAAATGGGGCCTTATTAAGGGTTAAAACAAATAAATATGTAGTCGTTTCTATTAACAAATAAGGAACCCATAATTAGGTATTGCCATACGAAATCTATGGGAGAATCGTGTTTTACAGCTCATAATACGCTAGTTAGCTGTTATGATGCCTATTGGGCCTACACGGGTTTGGTACACATACCTGGGTGCAGTTGTTAGCGTCCGGATGCAGGGAGATGTTAGGCACAGGGTGATCCTGGTTGTCGAACCACATCGGCGCGCTCAGATAGGTCACCGACCCCGCCGTGTCCGGGTACAGATCGGCGTGGTAATCGCGGTAACTCTACGGACAAACAGAACGGGATAAATGGTAAAATACTGCTAACACAAAATGGTAGATACCATGATAATGGTACTTAGTTTTAGTGCTAGTATTAGGGGCTGTTTCACCATCCATTGATTAGTGTTAACTGACGGTTAAATGTGATGCCGTCTCTATTTGTTTTGTTCGAATAGACGGAGACGGCATCACATTTAACCGTCAGTTAACACTAATCAATGGATGATGAAACCGCCCCTTAGTCTTATTACTTTATTACTGTAAGGTGGTGGTACTTATAGAGCCAAAATAAATCTCTTTCTTTCTTTTCTTTCTAAAATCACTTTAAAAAGTTAAGCCCCCGACGACATTGTCATTCCAAAGTTACCCTGAACCAATCTTAAATTCATACCTACTAATAAAGACAATCGCGAGTGCTGCCTTCTCAGCGAAAGTCGTCATGTTCCGGGGCCCCACGCGTCATGGACGGTGACTCAACGGGGTCACGCCGTTTTGCCACTTAATTAATTTGTAATATTTTGTTTTTTTATTAATTATATGTACTTATCCCACTAATCCCACTATCCCACTAATGCGAAAGTTTGTAAGTCTGTATGTTACTTCATCACGTCTAAACCGCTGAACCGATTTAGATGAAATTCGGTATACAGATAGTTTGAGTCCCGGGGAAGGACTTAGGATAGTAGTCGCGGGTAACGGCTAGTCTTTACTAAACCTTACTAATATTATAAACTAGCCTGTTACCCGCGACTCTGTCCGCGTAGAATTCGTTTATAGCTATCCCGCGGGAACTATGCAATTTTCCGGGATCAAACCATCCTATGTCCTTTTCCGGGACTCAAACTATCTGTATACTGAATTTCATCTAAATTGGTTCTGTGGATTAGACGTGATGAAGTAACAAACAGACTTACAAACTTTCGCGTTTATAATATTAGTGGGATAAGGATGGCAAATGAGCGGATTTGCAGTACAGCATTCCTAACTTTTATAGTATATTTATTTATGTAGTGGGTGAGTGTAGTTCACCTTTCTGGGCACTTGGTACATGATGGGCACGACGCTAGAGCCCGCCAATTGCAGCACCCGATTCACTTCGCCCTCCATCACTCGCAGCGCCCGCTTCGGCACCAAACACGCACCCTTCGTCTGTTCGCCTGTGTAATCAGAAAAAAAAAATTATACCAGCTGTAATGGCGAATCCTGTGCTGTGGCAAAACGTAAGACTATACACCGTATTTTTCTTGATTTCAGTTATCTTCGATAGATCACTGCCTGTTTATTAAATTTTAGATCAAATCAAAAGAAATCAACTTTTTTTTATAATAAATGGCTTCTGTCCAATTCTGCCAAAGAAACAAGGGAAATCGACATAACATATAAGAGACTTATACAATCTCACTTTTTCACATTATTTTGCTAAGTATGTGCGAATTAAAAACATATGTACTTACATTTACTTACAAGTATTACTACTTTGTACTTCTCTGTTTGTAGCCTATCTGTATATGCTTTTTGTACAAAAAAGAGTTTTACTACTATTATAGATAGTCACTCACGATGATGCGTGCCGTGGTTCTTATTACAATGTCATTAATGTTATGTATATACAATTTTGTCAAAATATTTTGGCACTAGGTATACCTCTTTCTAACAGTTTAGTAATGAACTTTTAAAAAATGTCATAAAAAGAACAATTACTGTGCATCTTAATTGTTCATTATCTATTAAACAAAAACAGTTAGGCCATTCATGCCTTGAAAAGATTGACTTTATTTGAACTATTGAATGTTCCCTAAATTTAATGGAAATCAAAAATAACATGTGTAATAATCAAACTCACCAGAATGCCTCAGCCCCTCGATCAAGAATGGCTCCCTGTCAGTAAGCTCCATATAAAGTATGGTGGTATCTCCCTTCCCGGCCAAGAATAGCATGTTGGTGTCGGGATCAAACAGCGGCATCAGGATACCAGTGGAACAGTCCAGCTCCAGGGTCTTCTGGGCCTGGGAGAGGTTCCTGACGTCACGGATCATAATCTGGCGGAGGCGAGCTGAATCGAAACCTAGAAAGAAATATGAAATTAATTCAATGATGACACAAAAAAAACAACTTCTGATTTAGATTTTTTAAGGACATAGGTCATTGCAAAATTTCTAACCCCTGATGCCGTCTCCGTCTATTCGAACAAAACAAACAGAAACGGCATCACATTTATCCGTTAAATAAATTTAATCAATAAATGGTGAAACAGGGGGTAAGTAAATGTAATAAAATAATAATCTGTTTTTTGTTTTAACTCATTTCAAGTGCTTACCAGTAGTCAATATCCTATCCTGGTCTCCAAGCCATACGACCCGGCTGTCCTTGATTCCGTGGTGACTGTTGGCGACGTCTAGGACAGCCGTGGAAGCCCGCGGGTCCACGATACGGACCTTCTTGTCTTTGCAGGAGGTTGCCAGCAGCCGGCCATCCTTCTTCCATGATGTGGATTGGATTACTTCCATGTGATCGCGGTTTACTTTGGGAAGGCAAGAGAATAGATAATGATATAACTCAATACAATACCAAAATCGAACTTCTCACTAATATTTTAAAAGCAAAAGTTGAAATATGAAAGTTCTGTGGATGTTATTCTTTCCCGCAAAACTTCTGAATGGATTTTAATGAAACTGCCATAATAATAACTCATACATCAGAATAACAAACAACTTGTCTGTCGCTCCTTCATGCTGAGATGGCAAAACGGTTTTGTATGAAATTTGATATGTAGACAGCTGGATCCGTGAAATAACATATAGGTAACCTTTTCATTGTGATATTCCCACAGTATCGATCGCGATAAAATCTTGTATGTGATTTTCGGGAATTCCCATGGGAATTAGATAAAATCCCGGAAATTTCATTCAGCTGCTGAATTTTATGGTTTACGCTGATAAAGGGTAGTATTAACATTAAAAAAAAACCCTTACCAAAGGCTTCCTTCTGCTTGGTCAAGTCCCATAAAGCTAGCTCATGGCCTGAAGCCACGTGTATCAGTCCGTCTGCCACAGGGTGGAACCCTACATTCTCTACCCGTCTCTGCTTCTGTGATAAGGTGCATTCCGGGTTGGAGAGGGACTCTTTGAGACCTTCTTGAGGAATATGCCATACTTTTACCTGGAACAACAGATTCTTATGTTACGAGGTAAACAGTTTCAAAAAGTGACATGTAAAAGAGCTCTTTGTGGCCTATTTTTTTTTTGTTTCTATTTTAATTTTGAAATGAGTAAATCCAGCGATGGTAAGAGAAACACAGAACAAGAGAGATTATTAAATAAGTGTTGTAAAAAGTGTTTTACCATTTTGTGACCATTCTCATTTTTTGTTCCTCTTATTTATCAGAATAAAAATAAGGCTAATTGTTTCATTGAATTTGGCCTTTGAAATAAAGGAATTTCTTGGTTGACCATTACAAATAAATAAATAAATAAATATCATGGGACAATTCACACCAATTGACCTAGTCCCAAAGTAAGCTTAGCAAAGCTTGTGTTATGGGTACTAAGCAACGGATAAATATAATTATATAGATAGATACATACTTAAATACATATTAAACACCCAAGACCCGAGAACAAACATTCGTATTTTTCATACAAATATCTGCCCCGACACGGGAATCGAACCCGGGACCTCAAGCTTCGTAGTCAGGTTCTTTAACCACTAGGCCATCTGGTCGTCAAATTACAAAGAAACATTAAGAGATTTTATTGTCAATCAATCTAGCCTACACTGTTGCAGTCTTTCAAACCAATAAAAAAACATTTAGGGTCTATTTTGGTACATAAATCTGCACTATTTGAATAAAGAAATAAAATCATAATTTTCTAGTTGAAATTGCACCTATGTGCTTATTTTCCCAGTCTTCTATATTCAGGTTGTAAACTGGTCTGGTCACCACAAATTACTTGCATTTTATATAAACTGTGCAATTTCTTAAATAAATATCCATGTGCAATAAAATGACAGTGTTTCAATGCATTCTGGCTCCAACATATTTTAGACAAAAGATATTTGATTTGATTGAATCAGTCTTAATAGCATTTTTTGCACTCATGGTGAGTTATTTTGGAATATAGAAAAACTAGTTCATTCTCATGAAGATATAATTTTATCAATGGATAAGATTGACCTGACTTACATCTTATCAATGATACAACAGATTATATTTCGCTACAAAGTTAAAATAATCTCTTATCAGCCATATGTTACTGTTCTTTTTTAAACTATGAAATTAATATTTTTTTATGGGAAAAGTTTTAATACAATGATTCATACACAAATATCTATGGTAACTGCAACAACAAACCATTTACTTCAACCTGACACAAATTAAACTAGAAAAGATACACTTAGGTCAACATTGGTGGAATAGTACTGATGGAGTTTCCAAATATTTAATTGAATTGATTTTATGAATATAGCACTTAAACAACATCTATATACTTTTAAATGACAGACCTAAAAAAGAAAAACGAAATTCATATAGAACCACTTGCATTAGAGCATTAGAGACCAATTAGAGTTGAAAATTGGTACATATATTTAAGTTGATGATCTGAACACGGGGATGTGTAACATAAAAATATTAATTTTAAACATGGGGGCCATTTTCATGCGTAAAATTAGATTTTTTTATAATATGAAAATAAAAAGTTTCTAAGTCAGTTAAGAAAAAAGGGGATGAATTGACCATTCATTAACTTACATGTGTTTTGAATTAACTAAAATACTTACCAAAGAATCCTGTGATCCAGTCAATAGCAAGCCATCATGAAATGGCGAGAACTCCATATCAGTTATCGTGTCAGAGTGAGCATGCAACAGTGGCATAGTTTTGCTCTTCCTCCCACAATCGTCCAAAGGCAACACCGCCATACTCGACCCCACATGCTCCCAGTTAAACGCCATGAATGACGCCGAAGCACAAATATTGTTCCCATAAGTCTGATATGACCCGACACAAATGTCCCGAATACATGCCTCAGGTTTAGGCACGATTGGTGCTGCATTTTTATACTTAGAGGCCTTAAAACGCCAAGCCATTTTTCTCCACTTGTAAAGTCAGTCTTTTATTGGAATGTTCTAAGCCTCGGGAGAGGCGGCAATAGCTGCAAAAAAAAGTTCGATAAAATGTTGTAAATCACCTCAGCAGGCATGTACACATATTTCCATTAACTGCTCTTCACAAATAGACGGAAGTTTGATAAAGAAGCGACCGTTTTTATGTACTGATTTCTAAACTGTAACAGTACAGTAATGACTGCATTAGCGCATTTCTAATTAGGAGCACGAAAATAATTAACATAAAAAAACTAAGTAAATTTCATCACCTCGATAGTTATAAGAGTAAGTTTATTTTAACGAACAATGTGTTTTTGAGAAGTTTTCTGTCATTTTGAGAGATTTAGTTGAGGCGAAGACACGGAAAACTATTATAAACATCTTTGTTTTGAAATACTTGCCCGGCGGGGCGACCGGAAACGATCGAAGATCATAAAATCAACACATAAAAAGTCTCAAACTATCCTCACCACTCAGTAAACTATTGCTTCTTGAACTAATTATAACAACACACTTACCTTATTTAGTAAAAATTACTGAGTAATTCTATTTCCGCAAAATACTAGACACTCCCCCCTATACGTCGGCCATTTCAAGCGACATTAGTGTCGTATCGATCAATAATGAACCCTAAACAAAACGCTACTCGATTCGGACAATGTCAAAACAAAGAGTTGTCATGAGAATCGATTAAACTTTGAAATGAAAACCATCAAAGCTGTGTAAATAATTAATCTAAGCATAACAATTAAATGTTAAATGCTTGTTTCCTTGTTTTTGTTGATAAAGTTATTCTGAATAATAGAAGCACATTATTGAATATTATTGATATTATACTTCATGAACAAAATCATCGAATCGAAATCATCTTTTCGGTAGCGCAACTCTAATCGATTTGCGATTCATTCTACGCAAGCTACAGTCAAAAA
Source organism: Choristoneura fumiferana (assembly GCF_025370935.1). NCBI lineage: Eukaryota > Metazoa > Arthropoda > Insecta > Lepidoptera > Tortricidae > Choristoneura > Choristoneura fumiferana. The sequence continues at coordinate 13,430,786 of NC_133486.1, read as the reverse complement.
ATAAATTTTACATATTTCATCCGTAGCTATGTACACAGTTTCCAAAAAGAAAGATAGTTCATACTTAGTTAATATAATTTATTTGTTTTTTTTTTGGCATTTCTTTCTATTTAGATTTTAACTGAATAGATTATTTCTGTCAACTTTTTATACTAACTTTATCATCACTTTCTGTCAGTCAATTTGACTATTTTATTTAGATATATCAAAAATAAAACTAAAGCTCTCTGTTGTACTTTTATAAAAGTTTAAGTACTATCGAATAAACTGAATCGAGATCCACTTTAATGATTTCGTGACCAGGAGTGTTCATGACGAAGATGATGTTCATTATGTTCATTGAAAAGGTTCTACGGTCGGTCGGAATTAAATGTTTCGATTGTACAGTCGACTACAGAGATCGATACGGTTAAATTTATAACAATACCTAGGAATACATGACCTAAATGTAAAGTCAACAAAGTTGTGATATGTAACTAACTTCGGCTGTATAGATATTATTATCTTTTTAACCCACGACGCTAAAAGAGGAGTGTTATAACTTTATAAGTTTGACCGCTGTGTCTGTGGCACCGTAGCTCTTAAATGGACCGATTTGAATGCGGTTTTTTTTCATTTGAAAGCAGGTTTTCTAGCGATGGTTCTTATTAGTCCACTGTATCTACCTGCGCTATGAGAAAAAATAAAACAAGTATATTGTATCAAAGTGATTATTTTATTCATGTTTGCGAGTATTACAATAATTCCGTTTCTTTGGTGACTTAATTTAATCAATGATAATTATCAGGAAACATCAAGACAGGTATCAGATCCAATAATATAATAAACTGCTAGAATAAGTTTCTTTTCTTTGCCAGTTGCTTCAATAAACACTAGAATGTTAGTAACTAGGGAGTCTAATAGCGATCACAACAAAATTAAGCGTGACTGCTATGTAGCACCCTAATGGTACATTTACACGCTTGCCAAGCTTTGGCAAGCTCTCACCAGCACAAGCATGTAAACGGTCCGTTTGGATAGGCTTGCGTGAGCTTGCCAGCGCTTGCCGCCGATCCGGGCCGGTGTCGGTTTTCAACACAGATCCAAGGAACTTGCGGCAAGCGCTTGCGACGTGTTTACACGTCGGCACGTGTTAAGTGTCGCTCAGGAGATCATGCCGTACGGATGTACATATTAAATAAATTTTAGTGACCATTATGAATGGACTAACTACTATTGCACTAACGAAGAATTTTTATCCTTTTTTCTTTAAATAGAAATATGTCAAGCTCAACACAAGAGCCGAAGTAACTTCGAGACCCACGTCTGCCATGCTTGCCTGTCCGGAATACACTTACGCGGTTGCGAGCGTGTAAATAGCCTTCAAATGTTTATATAGGCTTGGAGTTGGTAGACGCTTGGCAAGTCTCGGCAAGCGTGTAAATGTATCATAACGGTAAACCAATCTCACAACTTTTAACATGTTAGCGTAAAAAACAATTATATTGCACACACATAATAGCAACAGGTACAACCTATAAATTACTCTATTGCTGGGAACGACTTTCTTTTATCAATCAAAGGTCACATATACATATTTATTCAACATCAATGAATTAACAACATTTTAAAGAAATTACATGTAGTGCAAAAAGAAGTTAATGTGATGACAAGTAAAAAATATAAAAAATCCCAAAAATAGACACCTAGAAACAAGCATGTTATTATAATAAATATGTCAGTAAAGCTAATTAGATAACAATTCACAAAAACACTATTTTGTAGCATAATTAATGTACATCTACATTTCTAAGATTTAAAATAACCACGGACTAAAACGCTATGCGGTAATGATCAGATGATCCTTTCCCTTTGACCGCCACGGTCGGCAAAACGCGACAGCTGAAAATCGTGCCATAAGCGCCATGTCGGCATTACGTGGCGTCTATGGAGCGATTTTCCGATTTTTTTTTTTGTCGTCTATGGCCGACCGTGGCGTTCAAAAGGTTAAGCAGCTGCCACACGGTAGTACCGACCGACATCGAATCTAAAATCACCTTGGTTGTGTTGGAGCTTCAACAGATCAGAGACACCAATCTATGTTACAATGTATAAATAAGCAAATTAATAAAAGGTTTTATTTATATCTAATCACTGATAACCGAGCCCTCCTATAAAATGACAAAATTCGTAATGACAACCTCGGATCGTGCTCTAACCAAGTTGACCTTTTTGTACAATAGAGTATAAACAAAAAACAAACAAATCTCTGTTGGAAATTGGTACGGGTAAAAACTTAAGAAAACGCTCCTCTTGCACACAGTAAAATAACGTTTCAATTTATTCAATTAGTAGAAGTATTCAGTTCATAGAAAAAATACTTGCTCCATCTCAATGGAGAAAAAGAAAGAAAGAAAGTAAAACATTTATGCGTGAAATTTACAAAGCAGAGAAAAAAGAAACACGGAAATCGAGACAAATTTTGTCACGGTGCGGTTTTCTCGACAGGTGAATCGCTAGATGGCGTTAGTATCGTGAGGTGAGGGCCGTTTGACGTTACAGCCTTACTGCGATTGGGTCGTTTAGTTATTCAACCAATTCATTGTGTACATACACTACCTACTATACACGCTTTCTTAAGTTTTTGCCATTTTTTTTTTTAGTTAATGACTTCTGTCCGATAGGTTTTTATTTACACTTCGCAGTCGGAACTACCAAGTAACAGCCAACTGTAAACTGATGCCGCGTTTTAAGTACATATCCATAAAAACATTATTATGGTTACAATATCCGCAAATATAAAAATGGCAATATTAATGGTTAAATATTCAAAAAACATCACATCAATTCCTAAGTAATCGTTTGAGAATACTATATTTAATAATAAATTAGTAACTAACGAGTTTCTGTGACAAGCATTGCGAGGTCCGTTTGACAACTTAGACATTTGCATCACGATTGTGATTGGTTAACTAAATGAGCCAATCGCAAGCAAGACTGAAACGTCAAACGGACCTCACGACACTAACGCCATCTAGCGATATTTCGCCTGTCAAGAAAGCCTCATTACCAATAATGCCATAAAAAAATAAATGTAGTGAGTAGTGACATTGCTTTTGAATATTCAGCCATTAAATGAAATAATAATGTTCAATTTACAAATATAACAATAACTGCTTGCAGTTTCATGTAACATAAATGTATAAAGCTTAGTGATCACTGTTTAAAGGCGCATTTAAAGTAAAAGTGTTATTAAAAATAAATCTATTAGAAAAAAAGTGCCCTGAAGAGGATTTTTCTTCCACAATTTTTTTTCTAATGATTCTTCTTGACATAATTATATATTAGGCTGCGTGTCTATCTGAGATGTGCGAGGAATAGTGTTTGTGATGAACTAATAGAAACACTTCATTTACCTATCCTCGCTCCGCTAAGCCATTTTCACAAGAACTTTCCTGAGCGAGAACAGGCAAACAAATCGTTTCTGTTAGTTCATGACAAATCTGTGAAAACGCCTTGGAAGTGGATGATAATCATAATTCCAATACATCAGGTGTAAAACTGTCACGTATATGCAGTTTTAAGAACACCTTTACTCCAAACGCGCCGAAAAGCACAAATACACTATCCAATCCCTGACAATCCTTGATCCAACTTAACATCTATACTGAGATCGGAACGATATGCAATGCAGCGAAATCAGGGTTCCGATCTACCTCGTAACAGTGAATACAGAAAAGTAAAACATCTTCAAACACACAAGTATTGCACGGCTTATACCAGGGGTTCCCAAACTTTTACAGTTCGCGGCGCAATGAGGGCTATCGCGTATGAATTCGCCACTAGAGGCGCTAGTGTAGCGTGAGGTCTCCCAAATGTCAAATCTCATAGTTTTTGGGTGAGCTACGCGGGTTTATTTATAATTAGAATAATTTTGTGAATATTTTGCAATATCTGAAATTAATTATGGCAAATAAGCGTTCCGGGGCAATGAATGTCTGTGTTTTGAGACAGTTTTGTCTTTCGGTAACCTTTGTCCTCCCTTTTTTCCGAACAAAACGGGGACTATGCAACACTGTGGCATGCTCGATATTTTTATGGTGTATTAAATATGATTTTAATCTAAACTTTGTTTTCACGCCCAAAAGACTTTGAAAGCCATACTTAAAAACCTCACGCAACAGTGCGCCATCTAGTGAGACAAAAAACGATAGCCCTCATTATAAGCTTAGTATTTTGTCACGGTGCCCTTGCAATAGGGAATATTACTGCAGGGAATATTACTGCATTTTTCTGCCGTCAGAGAGCAGCACTAGCACAAAACCGTAAACAGTTTTTTGAGTATCTTAAATGCCATAGTATCATATAATTTCAATTAAATTTATGGAAATATAGCTCTATCGTTACTATTGATGTAAATTATATTATTTTGTTACTAATAAATAAAGAGACAAAATATAAAGAGAACTCACGTTCTCATGGAGATTTGCGCTAGTGTCGCCCCCTGCGAGGAAGACTAGCTACTTGAAATAAGCAATGTTGATTTTCAGCAGATTGTCTAAGTTTCCGACGTAAAAGGCCCACGCGGCGCCCTTGGGCACGCTCCAGAGCGCCCTAGGGCGTCACGGCGCAGTTTGGGCTGCCTGGCTTATATACAGTCAAGGGAACTGAATGAAGTACCAGGGTAGAACCTTTTCATAGTCAATTTCGCTATCATTTATTTTGCAGATGTAGAATGTCAACATGACATTAATAGCACAAAAATATACCTCGTTGAGTTTCTTGCCGGATTCTTCTCAACAGAGGTTTTTCCGAACCGGTTTTAGATTTTTTTTGACATTCATAAGTGCTTGTTATAGCCTAAATTGAATAAAGATATTTTGACTTTTGACTTTGAAAGGTTCCACCCTAATGCAGTCGAGGTCAAAGACATTTTTAATTTACACTTTAGTATTTTGTCACTATATTCCTTCTGACAATTTTATACTTATAAAAGTTTAAAAAATAAGTGACAGCGACAAGGTACTAAAGCGTACATATCTTTGATCTCGACTGCGTTCAGTTTTCTCCACTGTATGTGTGCACGCCTTGCACGCATAAATATTGGAGAATTAGCTTATTACACATAGTACAGGGAATGGTAGTTTGGAATTAGATTTAAAACGTGTTATCAGCCTTCATAAAATTCACTTAGGGCTTGAGTAGTGTATTCAGCCTTTAAGTCTACAAAATAGTATTTCAGCACGCTACACCTTCCAAACCCAAGGCATCTAGTCAACACTAAAGAGTTAAGTCATTAATTATTATAATTATAACAAAATTGCAACATCAATTTATTTTAGTTGGCAGTGTTGGTACAATGTCTTATTTTTAAAAGCTAAAGGAAATATTTGTGTTAAAAGAACGTTTAAAGTTTAATTATAAGAGTATACAGAAGCTGTATTGCTTAACGTCTGAGCGTTTGCGATCGCATTCTTCCTCTTCCTACCCTCCTGATATAGCGTTTGACAGAAAGAAATAGAGAATGCGATTGATATTCCAGTGCGGAAGACAATGTCTCAGGATGATCGATCTAATTTGGATCAATATAATAGGACATCTGAGACTAGACGCAACGGAAATAACTGTGCGCTTGAATATTCTATTTAACTTCTTAGAAAGTGTAAGGTCAGGTCACGGGCCTAATGTTGCCATCGCATTTTTTCGAGAGAGATATGGGCGAGTGGTAAAAATTTAGTCAACCCGGTGGGAATCGAGTTGTTACAGGACAACGCCACTTTTACTTATTTAACCGACCTCAAAGAACCTCGCTGCCGCGATTATAATTAAACCATTAAATAAACCAGATTCCGTACGCTTGGTGACGAAATTTGCTATTGAGCAAAACAAAAGCAACAAATATATATTAATATGCAACGATTACATTACGTTAATTAAGATTATCAGTCACACTTTATAATTTTTCGCATATTAATGAGTTATATATTAACGAGATTATATAGAGAGCTCATTGAGCAAAGAACTATAGATTAATTTTATATTGCACGCGATTGGTCCGCCGTACGTGCGAGACAACATCCACCAATAAAATTTACTACGTCCTAAATTCGGCCAATCAAATTCGAGGATACTTGTGATGCATCACCTTCTGCCCAATGAACGACAGCCATTTGAGTCACACCTTCTCAAACATACGTTAACTTTTGATTATAATGTACTTTGGTCATAATTACCCTATAAAATTTGATACTGATATGCAATACTACTGGTTCTACCAACTACTTCAATTGACACGCCAGTTTAATTCTATGATGAAATCGGAATATCCACAAAAAAAAGTAAGTAAATATACAGGCATAATACTTTTCATTTCACTTATTAACCTCCTAAAGGTAGCATTCCGTTCTTAGCGACCGCGACTGGGTCGCGCGACCTACTGCTTAGTATGAATTTATACGGAGCACTAAACAAACTGGGTAGCGGTCGCGGCGTTTGTTTAGTGCTCCGTATAAATTCTTACGAAGCAGTAGGTCGCGCGACTCAGTCGCGGTCGCTAAGAACGGAATGCTACCTTAAGGCTCAACGTCATAAATTTAGGACATACGTCAAAGCAAATGTCAACTTTTACTAATTGACATCAAGTTTCAGCGCCTGAAGAGGCTATATTCCATCCAGTATATCAATAAACTGTTACGAGTACGCTTTCCGATTGGTCGAAATATTCAAAAATAAAAAGAGCTGTTGTCAATTTTGACCAATAGCAATCTTCCATCTCTAGGTCTATGCAGTCTCACTGGATGAAACATAATAAGACTTATTTTATTTATTATTAGTATGTTCGATGTTGTTCCCGACATTGCAACAACACTGCACCTTAAAAGCGAATGGAATGACATCGGCATTTATAATTTAATAAACACTTGCAGTGGTATTTTCATAAATTTAGCTATAAATTTATATGGGTATGTATCAGAGATGACATAAAGTTTGAACATAATAATTGACAAAATACATAAAGGCCACTTGATATAATGCAAAAAATTTCAACTTTATAGTATTGTAATAAAATCATACCAACTAAACCAATCATATGATCAAATAAATTCATCCAATATTAGTTTCATATTAAGGCTACCGATTAATGGTACAATTCAAGTAAAAAATATTTTTATAAGTAAGAATAAATGTAAGTTCTGTATGGAAGTTGAGTCACAGAAGACTTTATCTTTATACAAAACAATATTTTATTTCCGAATAAAAAATATTTCGCAGAGTGGGCGATAACGCTAGCATAACGCTAACATAGCTCTTAAACGGGTGCACCGATTTGAATGCAGTTTTTTTATTTGAAATCAGGTTTTCTAGCGATGGTTCTTAGATATGTTTCATCAAAATCGGTTCAGCCGTTTTTGAAATATTGAACTTTGAAGTGACAAAGTCGTGGGTTTTCCAACTTTTTTGTTGGTTACGTTATAAAATGACCATTATGCATTTTTTCCATTATTCTTTTAAAATTTTATGCATTTAAACATTCCCATTTATACACCCTTCAGCAAAAATACTGATATTCATAGATTACACCACGAAGTGTTATCAATTCCTTGTAACATTTACCCTGCGCGGATCGTTACTGCCATAAAAAAATGAAAAAACCTTACAAAATAAAAACCGTCCCGTTTTAAAATAAGAATAGCACACCAGCTAAACAAAAATATAAAAAATAAATCTCGATGTAGGAAGCATCACTATTCCATTTACCACAGTCCATTTTCATTGCGAAATAATAAATAAGTATTCATCAAATCTCTCTCGTAGTTCGTAGACAATACAATCTTTACAACAATACCACTGCACAGTTACAACGCTAATCACGAGACAAGTGAGACGGAAGTATCTGGATGTCTGTCAAGTTAATTAATACCTATTATGTACTGCCGTGCGAGTCCTCTAGAGTTGCCAGAGGCCATATTGTCTAACGCACTCGCAATCGTGATCACCACTTTTTTCCGTCACACAGTAGGTAAGAGATAGGTAAAGATGAAAAGAGATGGCGATTGCGATTTTAGACAATATAGCCAATCTGTATCTCATCAATTTTCAATATCCGTTTTTTGAAGAGCCCGAAGTTGTATAATTCTTGAAACGAACTAAACGAAACACTTTGCTCATACACGACATTATGATAGCTACGTCTATGCTAGAAATGTGTGTTCATGCAGTTTCTGCACCTCCAAGCTGTAAGAACACAGACAAATCACACAAACCCAACTATCATTATCACCACACTAAGCCGACGCGTTTCGAACTTAAGACCTTACATCTGGTCTATCATATGGTAGCATGGTGAACCGTTCTGTTGCTCTGAAAATGAGCTCTGGTTGTGTTAGAAACGCGTCAGCGTAGTGTGTTGGTGGTGAAAGTTGGGTTTGTTGTCATATGTGTTGGAGAACTTCATAGACACAGCTATCATAAGGTCACAGGTGAGCAAAGTAATTGGCATTGGTCTCAAAAAAACAATGTTTATTTTTATACATTGTATTTTCATAAAATAGGCTAATTTAAGACATCTATTTGAAGGATTTTGGTTTTAGTTGGGTTTTTATCCCATTCATAACTTACTGGAATTATAGCTAACCGTAATTGCCATGGCATTAAAAGCTACGTTTATATTTGCCCGTCATAATTCTTTAAAAAAACGTAGTGTCACCTGTCAGTGTTAGGATTAGGCGATTTAGTTACATAACGTTTATTAACGATGAAGGTCAAACAAAAGTCAAACGTTATTTTGCAAATATCATCATCATCATCCCAGCCTATATACGTCCCACTGCTGGGCACAGGCCTCCTCTCAGAACAAGAGGGCTTGGGCCATAGTTCCCACGCGGGCCCAGTGCGGATTGGGAACTTCACACGCACCATTGAATTGCTTCGCAGGTTTGTACAGGTTTTCTCACGATGTTAGCCTTCACCGCAAAGCTCGTGGTAAATTTCAAATGTAATTCCGCACATGAATTTCGAAAAACTCAGAGGCGCGAGCCGGGGTTTGAACCCACGACCCTCTGTTTGAGAGGCGATAGGTCAAACCACTAGGCCACCACGGCTCTATAATGCAAATATACACACGATCATTTAGTATTTTTTACTAAAATATGATAAAATGATTTAATAAACCTATTCCTCAAAATGGTTTTGGAATTAGACCACATTGTAAAAAAGTGATCAATGCCAATTGTTTTGTTCATTGACATGGAACTTCCGCAAACGCCTGATACAATAAATCATTCCGGAAACATTGGCGCTGCTGCCTCAGTGACTTCTCCGGT